>NW_022146166.1:442141-450701 GCF_002938485.1 Sitophilus oryzae
TATTTTGTTGGAAATAGTTTTAATAACAGTTATTAATTAGGTTGATGGGTGTGCCGTTTCGATAAATTTTTGTTGTAATGGTTGTTGATATAATAAAGTTATTAATTATTTTGACAGGTTCCACTAAAGTCAGTTTATTTCCGCATAGTAGAACAGAGGTGAAGTATCTTAATAAAAAAAAGGTTTTATTCGTTTATAGATAAGAACTCTATTAATTAGTTTTATTAATGTCTATATTGATAACCAAAAACTTGAAGTACTATAGGAATTACCTATTTATGAATATCAGTATAAATGATTACTATAGCATTTCTTTTTCTTTGCTTATTAAGGTCTATGAAAAATTACATGTAAAAACGTGAATAAAAACCAGTACAGCAAAAATACAAAAGTCTTGCACGCTGGGTCTTTGTCTTGATCTTGCGTAAGTCCTGCACTGGATGGTCTTGGTCTTAGTCTTGCAGATCTAACGCTATTCCTGGTACTGGTCTTAGTCTTGATTTATATGCAAGACCAAGACTAAAAAATAATGAACGATTCAAAAAAAAGTAACATATTAATTTTCATTAAAAGAATATCTTGTTAAAATTATACTGTTGTATATTTTCTAAATGTATTCCTAACTACCGTATAACGTTTTTTAGATGCGGTAATAAAAATTCTTCCGTCCCAAAATAAATCTGAATTCTTCACACTAAACGGTAGCAGTCTGTTTTTTAGGACCAAAAAAATATTAGAAAAAGAACAATGCGGCTCTACGAAAGTTAAAAAAAGAGCATTCCGACACCATCACTATAACGTTTCTGTCGTGTCAAACTCGTTTAGACAGAGGCATTAATAACATGTTGAAAAAAGATATATTATTTTCACTTTCTTTATGCTCGTATGGAGCGTAACATTGGGTTTAAATATTTTAGTTATTTCCAGGGTTAGGTCAGTAGTAAAATAGTAATTAAATTTTACAAATTTTCTACAGTAGCAAGTTAATTTTTACTTCACAGAAAAAAAATGTTAAATTTGTTTATGATTGAAGCTTAATTCAGTCAATTCTATAAATATTATACCCAAACAATATAATTACATTACATTCTTTGAATGGAATTTGGAATTCAATAATATTTCCGAATGATACATTGTTGAAAGCATTTCTTGAAATATACATGAAAATAATATTCTTATCCTTATCCAAATAAAATATATATGATGGGTATTCAAGGTCTAAATTTCAACTTATGCATCTATTAAAAAAATTACTAATTAATAAAAAATATGATAGAAAAAGTATCTCTTGCGAAATGCTCCTGTATTACGACCCTAAAATTGTACAAAAGTTATGATCTTTTGGTGAGATATCCCACACATTACTAAGAATCATTAAATCCCTTATCAATAATATATATTCTTTAAAGTTCAGAATCTCCTTGCGGAACTTGACAACATTTCGACCCAACCGAGTCCTCATGTTTTGTCGTTTCTATTTAGGACAATTTTTTCAAACAATATCTTTGTAGATAGCTCCCAGCGTCTCCATATTTTGTCCTAAATATTTGATACTGGTCTTTGGTCTGGTTTGTTTGATCATTTACACAATAAGGAACTGGATACCCACATTGAATCATGTCTTCACATGGATCATAGTTTTCCCTCAAATAAAAATGAAATCCAAAGCTGCACTGAACACCATCAAGACATCAACAACTTCCATCTTTTCAGTATCATTCGAACATTGAGCTTCAAACTTTACTTCTGTGTAAAACATTTATTCACGCCTCTTGTGATACAGATGTCCAGTTACCTTCTTTACTGTACTATCTTTTTGGTGGTCTGGGTGTGTTGGTTATTTGCTTTTTTATCGTTCATTATTTCAACGTGTTCTTTCCAATGACGATACGTTTCACATCTGAGATCATCTGATCCATGATAACATTAAACACTGTGGAGCTGAGGCTAGCCCCTTGCCTTATGCCGACAGGGACATTGTTTACATTTAATTTTAATACAGCTTCCAGTGTTTAGCTTCATTCTAGCTCCTCGGTATTAACTCTTTGACAATAAGAATGTGTGTTTTGTGTTCTTACATATAGTGTGAGCAAATACGTAAAGTTTTAAAGTGCAGAAAGGGGTGTACTTTTTGCATAAAAGAAACAGTAAATTGCATAGTAAATATACGTAGTGACTATCCTAAAATAAGAAAAAATTATGGGAAAAAATCATGGGATGTGTGTTTAGTAAACAGACCAAGATAGCTGGATAGCTGGAATTTTTATTCCGCTGACGTCGTCACGTCAGGCTTAGACATTATTTAGGCCCGTTAACCTGAGGAGATTTTAATGTACTATTTAAATTGAGATGAAAAATACGTCCTAGAGACAAAATGTTATAAGAAATATTTTTTTAGTTAATGTAGAATAAGTAATAATTCGGATTTTAATTTAATCAGAAGCAAGCCTAAACTGCATGACGTTAGTCCGTAAGCACTACCGGTTTGAAAACTAAATACAGCATGCTCCATGCAGAAATCTACGCTATCGAGAGATGCGTACACCTTATCTTAGGAACTATCGGAAACAAGAAATAGCCATCTTATCCGATCGTCAAGCAGCATTAAAGCTATCAACTCGGTAACCATAAATTCGAAGTTGGTTAAAGAATGCCTAAAAAAGCTGAACAAATTAGGAAAATAAAATAAAGTCCTCCTACTCTGGATGCCGGCCCACCAGGGGATATAAGTTACTAGGGGATAAAAGCGAGTACTCAACTAACAAACTTAAAATGGTACTTAAGAACCTGGAAGACTCCATCCGTAACCTGGAATGGGAATTCTCCAATGGTCTAGGATACTCGAAGAAATTTCTTAGAACTTACCACCGAGAAAAATCAAAGATTTTCCTTGATTTAAGTAAGAACAATCTTCGGATTGTCACGGGGTTTTTTAACAGGACACTGTCTCCTCAATGAACGCCTCAGTAGATTGAAGTTAAGAAACAACGGCGAATGCAGAGCCTGTGGGGAAAATGGGGAAACAGAAGAACACTGAGGTGTGAACAGTGATCAGCACTGAGCGCACTGAAACAATAACCATCCGTGCCATAAACTTTGGTACGACTGATATCAGAGATGGAGAACCCACCTCTCTAAAACCGTCTAAAATACTGGCTTTCGTCAAAGCCCTGAGACTGAATGATGTGTTATCTACAAGCACTGCAGCTTTTTTATAGAAAGCATTGGCGCTACTCATCCCTGATTTAGGTTACCTCCATCCATACACGCTCCGTTTTTTTCCTACTATTTTTCCGTCCTAATAGCCCATTAATAAACCGCGCCGCTAAACGACGAATGATGAAGAGGGCCGCTCCGTATTTTGACGTGCACTTTGACAGGCAACAAGCCATAAATAAGGGCCGGAACGGCCGGAAACGCATATTTCGGGACGGCGAGCCATGCAGCCAGACAAAGACGAGTTGCCAGGTTGCTCGGCAGACCGCGATTTCTAAATATATGATAGGCGCGTATAACTCATGATTGTTAATAAAAACAATTGTGCAAGTCGTGAAATGTATTTTTACTTCAATTTAAATCTACTTTGTTTCAACAAATTAAAAGGGCAAAAACACGAACAAAATTCATCACAGAACTTCAATGCGCTGATGACTGCGCTCTAGTTGCAAAAACGTTACAGCAATTACAAGAAATGTTGAACATACATACATACTACATACTGCCATTACTCGCTGACGAGTATTTGACACGTATCAGAAGATGGTCACGCAAGGCGTTTTCTTTCATGAGCTTTTCTGTGACTGAAAAGCCCGATACGTGATGTTATCTGTCTACCGCACACCGGACATTCAAACATCTCATTGCTTTGTAACCTCTTAACTTTTTGGTTGCCGCTGTTAACTGAGTTTACAATTCTTTTCTCCATTGAGTTCTATTGTGAGCCGCTTCTTCCCACTCATTCTTAATGTTAATCCTTTTAAGTTTTCGTGGAAAATGTCCTTGTATCTTTTGAGCTGTCCACCTGGCCTCCTCTTTACCGTCTACAAGCTCACCGTAAGCAGTGATTTTGGTATGCGGTTTTCTTTGCATTCTGCATACGTGACCAGTCCATCTAGTCGGTATTTTAGACTTATCTTTGACTTCAATACTATCGCAGTTAGCTTTTGAAGAACCGATACGTTTGAAACATGATTGAACCATTTGATTCTTAAGAGCGTCTAAGGTGTCTCTGTTGCAACTTATTTATCGCGTTCATGTGTCGGCGGTACGGCACCAGGTTTGCCCCATATAACATGGTGGGGATTATTGCTCGGTCCACTGCAAGTTTCGCTTTTGTGCTCAAGTCATGATTGTAGAAACCCTATCTTTTTAATTTGTGAATTTTTGAGGCTGCTAATCCTGTGCTGAATTTCAGAGTCGATATTGGCCTTTTCCGAAATCAAACTGCCGAGGTAATTGAATCTCCGCTACATATTCCAGTAGTTCTTCTCCGATTTTTATAGCACTGTTGTGATGTTCCGGGGGAGTGCACATGATTTTAGTTTTGTCGATGTTTAGCTTAAGACCCAAAGCCTCGTATGCCCAGGTATATGTGTTCAACATTTCTTGTAATTGCTGTACCGTTTTTGCAACTAGAGCGCAGTCATCAGCGTATTGAAGTTCTGTGATAAATTTTGCACGTGTGCTGAGTCTTTTTATGTTGAACAGACCGCCGCCCGTCATATCTGTATCTAATGCCCAATCCGCTCTCCTGCAGTTTGTCGTCCACTATAATGGAGAGCGCTGCCATGAATATGTTTAATAGGAGAGGCGCTAAGACACATCCCCGACTAACTGCTGTATTGGTTAGGAAGGAATCGCTCAGTGATCCATGATATGACACTCTTGACTTGTTGTTTGGAGGCTTTTACACATTGTAAGAAATTTGTTGGGTACTCCGAACTTTGTCATAATTGCCCAAAGTGCATCTCTGTTTACAGAGTTGAAGGCTTTTGTGAGGTCGATGAATGCAACATAAAGTTTAGACTGTTCTTTTACTTTTTCCTGTAGTTGGCGAATGGAAAATATGGAATCGACGGTGCCGCGGTTAGTGCGAAAACCCGTTTGCTATTCTGGAAGGATTTTTTCTATATGTGGATGCAGGCGGTTTGACATAATTTTTGCAAGAATTTTTCCTCCGACAGCCAATAGTGAAATTCCCCCGTAATTTCCGCAGTTTGATGCACATCCTTTGTTCTTAAATATATTCACTATATTCGCGTTACAAAAGGCCTGAGGTACCTCTCCGCTTTCCCATATGACATCGAAGAGAGCCTTAAGATTACCAATAAGTTCTTTACTTGCTCACTTATAGATTTCCGCCGGAATCGCGTCACAGCCAGCTGATTTGTTGTTTTTAAGCTGTTTTATGGAGGCATTTATTTCCTGTTCTGTTATTGGGATATCTAATACATCGAGACTGTTATACTGAGGTATTGTGTTTACTGCTTCTATATTCGGGTTGTTTTCTTGGTTAAGGATATGACTGTCTTCATGAATATGACGATCTCATAAATATGACGATCTTTCCAGCGGTTTCTGATTTGCTCTTCCTCTTTTAGAAGTTCGCCATTTTGTGCAGCTTACCTTCTTGGTTGTGCCGTATACTTCTTTTACAGCCCCGAAAAATTTACGATACTCGTAATGCGTGGCGTACCCTTGAATCTGATTAGCTTTTTGTGACCACCAGTTATCCTTTAGTTGGCGCAGTTTTCTTCGAAGCGTGTTGTTGGCTGCTTTAAAGTTGTCTACCAGCCTTGGATTGTGTGGATTTGCAGTGACTGCTTGATGTGCTTTTGCAATCTTCCCTGATTCCATTGATCTATGCTTTTGTTCGAACAAAGCCTGTATATGCAGTTGATTTTCGTTAAACCAGTCTGGTTGTTTCTTTTTGTTGGACTTTCCCAGTACAGCTTTGCTGGTTTTATGAAAAAAAATGTTAAACACATATACCTGGTCATACGAGGCTTTGGAACAATGCTACAAAAATCGTAGAAGAAATAATGAAATATGTAGCGGAATTCAATCGCTTCAGCAGTTTGATTTCGGAAAAGACCAATATCGACTCTGAAATTCAGCACAGGATTAGCAGCGCCTCAAGAGTCTGTTAGGGTAATGAAAGCTTTACCCGATTCTTGTACTGTAATTTTTCTTCTATATCGAAGTTGCTGTAACACACATAGCAATAAACTCAATTCATTTCACAAATGATACCTAATGAGAAAAGTACAGTTAAGCAATTATGGAAATGGCTAGCGTCCAGTAGTGAATAGTAACGATCAGACTTGTAACGGACATCGACAAGGGCAAAAAATACGCCGCCCATTTCGAGACGTCAAAGAAAACAAGTCATATGGTACCTCTAAAGCTGAACCGCCGCTATCTTGAGACTCATTAGTTCTGCAGCAGTACTTCTAACATCGTATGAATAGAAAATAGGATAGGAAAGAATTTCCTGCTATTAACAAATTCTGTCCTAATAGGTTTATGTTCTTTTTTTATGTTAATATAACAAGTTAAATAAATAATTTTAAGGTAGAGAATAAAATTTATGCTATAAATTTTAAATGTTATTTAACAAAAGGATCATGGTATGATAAATTTCATTGAACAGTTGAAACAGGTGTCAAATCTCCACCTTTGTTTATCAAACAAGCCTGCCCGATTCTGTGTTATTGGCTGTCATTTTAATTTACAGTTACATGTGTTTCTGTGGTCTATAAAATTGGATCCAATTTTCCTTTGAATTTTTATATTTATTATAAAAAGTAAGTTTTATTTTGAGTTTATCTCTCATCAAATCTGGACTAAAAGAATTAACTCAAAAATAGTCCACTCCTCAAAGTACTTGTCTATTTCATAAAGGTCGTTAAGATTTTTCCTTATCCATAATATTTATGAAACTTTACTCGTTCTTTTTTTCTTATATTTTGGTCAAAAATAACCATTACGCAAAAGAGTATAATGAAAAAAAAACTACTGCGTCTAGTTAGTTTTGAAATGACGATCGTTGATATTTCCCGTATAATAATTTTACTATAGAAAGACAGCAATCTTTATTTCCAAGTCATTTCTGATCCCTTTTTTTCTGTTTTTGTCTTGAACTTTTGATTTTTAAATGGCACCCTCAGTATGTATGTGAACACCCCCTTATTGTATGTCAAATTTTGACATTTTCGCATATGGTTTATTTGAAATTGTAACATGCGGTTTGACTCGAAATACCAAGTGTAATCATAAGTAAAATATCAAAGTATTCGTAAAAAAGTATTTTTCCAAATATGCTAACGAGCCATCCTTGTTCCATTTAAAAAAATTGAGATATGATTAAAAATACGATTTGAGCATCTTTTAACCAGCCTGGACAAGACACAAAAAACATTAGCCGATCAGTTCTATTTTTCCAAGGCTCCTTGATTAAAAATTAGTGTTTTTATCACAGCCATGGCACTCTAGATTAAAATTTCAAGTACGATTTTTTTAAGCGAAAATATAAAAAGTTGACATACCTATGATATGTCATTCCATCCAGAGTGTCATTTGCTATCGAATAAAGTAGATATACCGAAGGTATGATTCTCGGTGCTATTTAAAAATCAAAAGTTGTAGTCATTTCCGGTGAAACCGAAAGTTACCAAAAATAATTGAATACGTCAATCAATCCTAATTTATGTCTAATACTAACATACCAAATCTCGTTTATCATCTGAAAAAATAAAAAAGTTACAGGGGGTGAGCCACTTTCGAGACGCACCCGGTATACATATCATAGTTAAAATGATGAGACGCAACTAGTCTGAACATTGTATAATACTAAAAATACTTTAGCCAAGATTAGCAAGAACAAAGTGAATCTAATATATTGAGTATTAACGTTCTTTATTGTTTGAGAATCCAAAACAGTAGGAACTACCTGACAATGATTGTATTATCTCTTGCATGCTAGAATTTATCTTTTAGGTTATTTTTTAAGAATTAAAAAACATAACAAATATTAAAAATATAAAACACTTCGCAGATATGAAATTTGATTCCTATGATAAAAAAAATCATGCTGTACTCATCTGAATCGAATGAAATACTAAAATACGCGTCCAACTTAAGTTCCGAACAATTCATAAAAAAATATTGAATTACTGATGAGTATTATGGAAATTCAACTTACAAAGTTATGCAGTGTCAATTATCAAATCTGATTATGATGTATCTCATGATGAACATCTAATGCAAGCTCTGTTAGAGGCACCCTGTATATCTTATTTGTAAATATGAATATTTCATATTAATATTTTAACTATAGTCTATCTAACGCAAGAATAAATAGGAATGACCGTTGTCTATTATTTTTATTAAAAGATGTTCTTTCCTTATTTTGGTTAATGCCATCTATTAAAATCATCTATTCTATCGCTCAACTATACTATAACATAGAAAATAATCCTAATTTAAGTTTAAATTTCCAATTGAATTAAAATTATTTTCAAACATCTCGTGCAACTTTAAGGAAGTAATTTAAGAAGGC
>NW_022146166.1:450709-529926 GCF_002938485.1 Sitophilus oryzae
TACGCTTCAAGAAAGAGAATACAGTATTAGGGCTTTGCTCGAGCTTAATTACTTTTACAATTTTAATAGCGAAAATTCGAATTAGTTCTTGCAGCGAGAAGGATTTGCGGAGAGCTTTGCAGGCGGATGGATCAACAGTGGAGCAGGAAGTTGGGACACTAGTAAGCCTAAGTTAAAACTGTTTTCTTTTAAAACAAGAGGGTTAATTTACATACTAACCACTTATTTAAGTGTTTAAAATAATAAAAGGAATGAATTGTTCATGGTAGAATTCTATGGGTATCTCGGAAACTACTGGAGATAGAGAGTCGGTTAAATGAGGAAAGAATTGCTGTTTTGTAGGGTCATAAGAAAGAAGAAAACAGATTTCGGCTGTTTTAAAAATTGTTCCAAATTCCAAATATAATCTATTTTAGACAAAAAGTATTCAGATAAAAGTTGTAGATAATCACATCCTTAATGAGATTGTATTCTCCCTTTTTTTCTAAAGCCTGTCATTTTTGACATATGACTCAAACATATGTTTTTTTTAATAGAAACCACAGTTGGCCATGACTTTATAAAAAGCGCCATTTTTTAGACTTTTCAGCGATATAAGCTATAAAATGTTTTTTTTTTAAATTACTGAGTTATAGCCAATTATTATCTTTCTTGACTAATTTCACTTAGTTGGCATTTCATTCTTATCCTGTTATGATTTATAACTTATAAAAAGACAGAATATTCTATTGAAAGGTTCTTTACAATTTCCATTGCACAAACTAAAGCTTAAAAATTAATATCACTACATAAACTTTAAGTTATATTAGAAAATGTTCAAAAGATCCGCCATTGTTTTGAGTACATAAATGCATCTTTTCTTTTGAATTACCTACTTGCTTTTCTCACAGAACGACCGGTCGAACTTTGTTGAACTTCTCCTGTACCGCCTCTGAGTGCCTCTCTTAAATTATATGTTCTTTTGTAAACCTTGGTAAATATACCGCATGAAAAATCTAAAATGGATTGGTCAGGTGATAGTTTGGAAATTTTTGTGGCATTTTTTTACAAGATACAAAAATACATACTGCCATTACTCGCTGACGGGTATTTGACACGCATTGGAAGATGGTCACGCAAGGCGTTTTCTTTCGTGAGCTTTTCTGCGACTGAAAAGCCCGATACGTGATGTTATCTGTCTACCGCACTCCGAACGTTCAAAAATCTCATTGTTTCGTTGCCTCGTTACTTCTTGGTTGTCGCTGTTAACTGAGTTTGCAATTCTTCTCCATTCCGTTCTATTGTGAGCTGCTTTTTCCCACTCATTCTGCATGTTAATTCCCTTTAAGTTTTCGTGGAAAATATTCTTGTACCTTTTGAATTGCCGACCCGGCCTCCTCTTACCGTCTACAAGCTCACCGTAAAGCAGAGATTTTGGTATGCGGTTTTCTTGCATTCTGCATACGTGACCAGCCCATTATAAGCGGGATTTTGTAATCATGACTTCAATACTCTCGCAGTTGGCTTTTTCAAGGACCGATACGTTTGAGACATGATGGAACCATTTGATTCTTAAGAGTTGTCTGTTGCAACTTGTTTAATGCGTTCATGTGTCGACGCATCCGCCACGACATCAGGGAAAACAATACTTTTTATTTTATTTTTTTAATTAAATGAAAAACAAAAAATCCGGCGACGACAGTTTTTAGAAGATTCAATTAGATATCTTTTAGTAAAAAAGGCAACTTCCGAGAGCAAGTCATTACTTCAGTAGAGACGACACACAGTTAAACATTAGCATTTTTAAACGGTTTTATTTAGCTCGACCCGTACGGTATTTATTTATTTGTTTGGGTCAAAATTAGAAATTGAAATTTAAGTACCTTCCTGTTGTCAGACTGATCTGAAATTTGGTACACACCTTTAGTTCCGATGACAATACAATATAGTAATATCAATAACATTGTAAATCTAAGATGGCCGCCGGTACAAAATGGCGGATTTCATATTTTTCCACAACCCCCTCAATATGGGTATCAAATGAAAGGGCTACACTAGTAGAATACTGTGATTATGACAACCGAAAAACACTAATCAGCTGAACGGAGTTTAATTACATTTAAATTGTTTCAGAAATTATCTGATACATATGGGCGGGATATAGCCCAAAACGGAATTAAAATGCCATTATCTTGCTTGCGGCATTATTTTTTATTTCTAAAGTTATAACGAGATAAAAAGTACACAGCAAATTTTAAAGTTTTATACGATCCAAGCTTCATACTCGAAATTATTATATTTCGCATATTATATTAAAAATCTTTCCAGATTTTTATTTAATAGCAGATTTTATAACAGAGAGATATATGTTAAAAAAGTTATTCAAGTTTTTGCATATTTTTTTAAATTAAATAGATTCAGGTTGATAGTATATTTTTTATGAATGCTTTTTATAAACTTTAAAAAAATTAAAGTTTCTTAGCCGCGATGCCACAAGCTTATTTTTTATCGGGGTAGATTATCACGAGATACCGGGGTTAAATTGTTTTCAACGGGGTAGATCGAGCCCGAATGGGATAGTTATGGCAACACTGCCGTTACCACTTTTCTTCCCGTTAACTCGCGTTTCACGGCCTTGAATTTTTACTCCCAATGCGCGTAAAGAAGTTTCACTTCAAATATAATTAAGAAATATTATTAAAAAACCAAGAGAACCACAGGTTAGTGATAGGTTGTTATTTAACTATCTGTTATTTTATAACAATTATTTAGAAATAACATAACGCAACCGTTACTACTTCTAAAAAACAACAGATATAAAATAACGACACGTAGAGATCGAACGTTCGTGAAACGAAATCGGCGCTCTGCACCGCCACGAAATTCGATGCTACTCGAAACAATTCCAAAAAACAACTAGTACGGATGGAAAACATGTTATTTCGACAACCATCAATACAGGCGGCGAGATACAACGGTCAACGGAGTGGGGAATGAGCTACGGCGCGGCGAACGTAGCTGCATCGGTCGATGGTCGTGTTGGGCTTGCAACAGCTTAAAAATAATAGGATATAAAAGAAGCAACTTTTTTGAAACAGTTGCGGGCATAACGCCTGGCGGTCTAGATAACAGGAGTGGGAAAGGAACGCTGCTGCATCAGTCGATTGTCGATGGAGGCTCGCAACGGGTTGGAGAATAACGTATAGAAAATAAGCAGTCATCTTAGATACGTTATTTTTTAACCTGTTACGAGCATAACAGGCGGCGGTCGAAACAATCAGAGTGGGAAAGGAACGCTGCTGCACCGGTCGATTGTCGATGGAGGTTCGAAACAGATTGGAGAATAAAACATCAGTTGTTTTAGATACGTGTTTCTCAACCTGTTACGAGAATAAAGGGCGGAGGTCGAGATATTATGGCGCTGTATGTTTCAGTACTTAGTTATTAAATTTCAATATTTAGATATTTATTTATTCTGAAAAAAATTCAGAATAAATACTTAAGTAGAAATTCTCCTTTGTAAATTTAAGTGTAAAATTAATTCGAACTCTAGTTTGTAGTTGGTTTATTTATAAAGAATATACACATTTTCTTATATTGCTATTTTTTGACCGCAAACGGTAAAATCATAACTAAGAGCTTCTCGCCCGTCGAGTGAGATGCACCCTGTACACTGCTACGCAATTCAGGCGGATCGAGAGGCAGGGCGTAGGTAGATCGGAATGTATAGGTATAGACGAGTGACGGCATTTTGGCTTTTTTTAAATCGCAATTTGTAAACAGCGCTTATTTGTAAACAACCACCGTTTTTAGAGAGGTATTTTAGATAACAATCGATATTTAGAAATGTTTTGACACCCTGGAAATACTACCACCGAGCACATCATCGTTGCAGCTTGCAGCTGCGATAATACGCCTGGCGGTGACCGCCTCATACTCTTTCAGATATTTAGCAATAAAATAAAGAAACCTGTTATTTTTAAGCTGTTATTTTAAGCTGTTTTTTATAAATAACTATAACAGTTTCAACTGTTATCTAAAAATAACAGTTTTGCCCATCACTACCACAGGTATTTGAACCTCAATACAAATACTACAATAAAAAAATATCCCATGAAAAATGTAGCTTTTTACCACTGGCATCTCGACTTAATAAATAATGAAAGGTCAGTGGCGGGCACTTTTAATTCCCGCCATAATTAACTCGTAAATATTAACAGAGGTTGCCGGTATATCCGTGTTAGAGTGTGTGTGTAGCGGCCCATCGAATCAATTTAGCTTAACTCAAAAAGTTAAATCCAGTTTAAATTATTAATGGGTAGCAGAGGTCTGCGGCTTAGGCGAAGGCAATTTCTCATTATGATCCGCGTCGGGTTGCGTGACGTTTTGGCCCTTTCTGGCCAACGGAGCATCGCCATGAGTGTTTGTATTTCTAAAAATATTATCAGATTGTTCATAGATAATTTAATTGTTTTTTACTTTTATTAGTTTTTGTGGGCGTACTATTGTAGTTATCGTCTGATTAAAGTTTTAACTAAAATCAAAGAAAGGATAATCAGATATTACCATATTATGTTATTATTTATATTAATATATAATATTTTTCCTGAAGTTCAGATTGTTTTCACCAGCGGCATAGCGTCGCGTCAATATGTAATAAGTAACTTATTTTTCTTTTTTTATATTATATTTTAAATTTTAAAATTAAAATCAATAATTCTTCTGGTATGCATATTTGCGAAAACTTTTATTACATTTTCTTCAAATGAAGGAGAAGAATGCCTACTCTCTACTAATGAACATTCAATGTTTATCATAAATCATCGTAGCCAGTAGTATTCCATACATTTTATTCTTTGGATAATAATAGACAAGGCTAACAAAAAAGTTTATCGAATGCCTTACAACCACATAACCAGTGTTCACTTTTATAAACATTTTCACTAAAATGACGAATACAGGATGTCAATTTAGTATAAATATTTAAAATATGCTTTGGAGGTCTTTTTTCAATAGTTTTTAATTTTTCTGACACATAAAACTGAAGGATGATGGCAAAATTATTTCTATTTTACAGAGGCACCCAGAATCGGTCAAAGTGACGCGCAAAAGAGATGTGTTTAAAGAAACCGCATCACCCACCGACTAAAACTGCGAAATGTAGACGTATTCACGGCCGGAAAGTTCGCTGACCCCGGCTCGTGTTCGTCGGCGTTCAGTATGTAACAGCGCTTTCAGATGGAGCGGACCGTCCGCGAGTTCCATGAGTTTAAATGAACAATTTCACATGGGTCGCGTATGCTCCGTCCGGATTAGCTATCCTGAAAAATAATCCGCGCGGACGGTCTGCTCCATCTGAAAGCGCTGTAACGAGGATCATCGCATCGATATATTGCATCATCGCGCTGTCGAAATATTTTTATTTTTAGCGTTTAGTTAGGTTAGGCGTTATCTATAAAGCTCGACCAATACATACATTAAATAATTGAAATAGATTTTAATTATTTGAATAAATTTACTGAGAAAAAATTTACTCAGTGACTTTTTTAAATAAAACTGTCTCACAATATTTTGAAGGGATGTAACGTATCGCCCGCATTAATCGAAGTTTCTCCGCTTGTTTTCACTCTCTTGATAAGATATTTTATTTTTTAAAACAAAGACTTGGGGCATTTCAGTTAGTTACAGAAAATTCCGACCGTAGCGCTGTATACGGCAGAACATTTTCGTTATGTATTTCACGCCGTCCCGGTTATAGTTCATGTTGATCGTATTAAAATAATATTGAAATAGTGGCTTTGTTATAATATTTAAGTATTTTAGTTTTTTGTTAGTGCGGTTATTGAAACTATAAAATATTCAGGTACGAGGTTTGTGTGACGTAACGCTGTTTCGGGTAGTAAAAAATGATTGAAAAAGAATCCGAACTAGGCATCGTATTGTGTTGTGACAATTTCAAATGTTAATTGGATTAAAATGCTTGTTACGTAATCAAAAAAATAAATAGACATATCTATGAGAGGATAACAAATAAATTGCAATATTAATGGTATACTTTTTTTTAATCAACTAGTGATGAAATGTTTTATGAACATCTTCTAAAATTATAATTATGTACTTTAAAAAAAAATCGTTATAGCCCAAATAGTCCTAAATAACCTCACTTGCAAAACCAGTGCGTAAAAATATGCTCGCTACCCTAGTTGAACTCATCTAAAAAGCGCTTTTAGCTGGAGTAATAAATTATAATACAAGTTAAACCTGCTGAAGATCTCAAATTATTTACTTTTTATTGTTATTTTTAGAATTTTCACAAAATTATATCATATTTTTTTTGTATACTCACTGTTTAAACTCGTGTATTTGTATATATCAGTTATTTACGATATTCTCCGATGGTGGCAGCACCGGCCGAGAATGCACCAAGCCCTATACGTATAAATTTCAAAGTTTATTATAGTCCCTTAACTCTTTTTTAATCTTTCGACCATGTCTTATTTTACCCCATATTTTTGTTACAGACATTCAAAATTCTTTACATTGTATTATATTTACATTTTTCAGTATGTAACAAAGTCAAACAAAACCAAAGCAAGAGGGAGACTAACAAAGCTAAAACAATGGGCAACGACCGCGGCCATATTTTCTTCGTAAAATTCTGTTTCTTTTGACAAAAGATATACAGCATATTTTAAAAAGGAGGGCGATTTATGAAGTCAATTAACTCTATTGTCAGTATTCTTTATTTAGATAAGTGCTTTTTCTCAAGAAAATTATTCAGAATTTTCTTTGTGTTTTTATTTTGCTTTTATTGTCTTTTAATTGAATTAATTTTTTTTGGGCGCTGTAAATCTTCTGCAATAAATTTTACTTACGTCTATATCAAACAGGGTCCGGCAATAGTGCATCGAGCATCTGTAGCTCCTAGAATAAAAAAACTTGAGAATTTTTTTAAATGCATACCTAAAGTATGTACCTGGATGTATTTTAGGAAAATAATTTAACTTTTATAGGATGGCTCAAAATAGTGTGAGTGGATCTGGATGATTTGTTTTAAGTGGAACACCCTGTATATTATTGCATTTTTGGCTTCCTTTCAGATCACTTTACATAATCCTAAGATATGAGTAAATATATTTCAATAGTTTCAGAGATATTAAAAAATAAATCAAAAATATATATTTTTCAGCCCTTCTTAAAAAAATATTAAAAATACAAGAACTGTTCTGAAATCAAAACTATATTAGATATTTACTCTCTGTTCTTACTTTGCTATAAATATGGTAATCATAAATCATACAGGATGTTCAATATTCTCCGTTAAACTTTCTAAAATATAAAATACTTTTCCTTTTTTTAATAGATTTTTATTAGATTAGCAGCCAACAGTTTTAATTTCCTATTTGCTTTGTAATTTTTTTATTTTATCTATACACTGTAATCAAGATATTGGGAGACATATAAAATATGTATATGGCGTATTTGTTACTGAAACATCGATATTTGTGCAGTATATCCAAAAATCTTCTTGACAGTTTATACATTCTCTTACATCTTAACCAAACTTTCCTAATTAATTTCCTCTGTTCCAGGATACTTGGCTTCAGGAGAGCCATGCCCGTAACCGGACGCCTCCTCAACATGACGACGGACTTGTACCAGAAAGCCGAGGGCGACCTCCTCAACACCTTCTTCGTCTCGCCCTCGGACAATCTTTGCTTCCACGGCAAGTGCTCGTACTACTGCGACACATCGCACGCGATTTGCGGCAATCCGGACATGTTGGAGGGCAGTTTCGCGGCGTTCTTGCCTTCGAACAAGATCGCGCCGACAAAGGTGAGTTTTGCTGGGATTTGTTAAGGTTGGTTTTAATTCAAATTCCGTGTATTGGAGAGAAACAATGAAATGAGTCTCATATATTACAAAGTTATGTTACAATAAATATTCTACAGTCTACGTCCAAATATTCGTAGCAAATATATTTTTGTTTTACAGAGATAATAAAAATCACATTTTTGAATAATGTCTGGATTTTTCGCTACTGAAAAAGAAATTGACAAAATAAAAAAGTTATTTTTTTGTAAACATTACTGCGTTGAATACAAAACGAATCCAGTCTGTCTAACCGACAAAAAATGCTTAACATTTCAGGAGGTATATCTCCTATCATGGTCAGAATTGAAAAAACACAAAGAACAAATAAAAAACTATTTAACATATCTAAATACAACTATTCAAGAACACTTTACTTTTTAGCAGATACATCTATTATAAACAGTTGACGTTCTCGTTATTGAAATGTTATTATAATTAACTTTATAAGAGGGCAGGTTATATGGTAGAATTTTGCGTAATATATAGATTAGAAGATAGAAGGGAAGAAGACAATGGTTTTAGAGCATTTAGGTGATGTACAGGTAACGTGTTTTCTCTGAATATAATGTTTCAGAGAGAAAAATATCTTCAAGAATCCCTCTCTTTCTCTTTCTCTTTCTCTTTCTATTTCTCTTTCTCTTTCTCTTTCTCTTTCTCTTTCTCTTTCTCTTTCTCTTTCTCTTTCTCTTTCTCTTTCTCTTTCTCTTTCTCTTTCTCTTTCTCTTTCTCTTTCTCTTTCTCTTTCTCTTTCTCTTCTCTTCTTCTTTCTTCTTCTTCTTTCTTCTTTCTTCTTTCTTTCTCTTCCTCTTTCTCTTTCTCTTTCTCTTTCTCTTTCTCTTTCTCTTTCTCTTTCTCTTTCTCTTTCTCTTTCTCTTTCTCTTTCTCTTTCTCTTTCTCTTTCCCTTCTCTTTCCCTTTTTTCTCATTCTTTAAGAAAAAGCAATCTGTATCATAAAATATTTTTCTTGGTTTTTACCTTCTAAATTAATTTCTCTAAAATAACTTAACTAAAACACTTTAAATGAACTTTCATGTTTGTACGACATACTTTCCTAGCAAGTGTTAAATCTGAAAACGACTTTCCATTATTTAATTTCCTTTTAAAAATGTTTTCGATAAAATGTAAAAAGAAAGAGTAATTTGAAAATGCTGGTTAAAATAATAAGGTTACTTGAAGTAAAAAAGATCTGGGGCAGGTATTTTAAAAACAATTCAGTTCCTAATGGGATAATTTAACGGGATGTGAAGGGAAAATGGCTTTAGTAAATGTTGAAAAGACTTTGGAAAACGTTGGTTCATTATTCAATTATACTATTCAAAGAAAATAATAGAAAATGTCATTAATGTAAAAAGAAATCCATTATCAAATAATATATTCGAAGTATTCATTTTTTATCATTTATGGACTTCAGATTTATAAAACTCTTTCACAATATAAATTAGTTAAGTAGCTTTTAAACCGAAAACAAGCATTTACAATCTACATTCAGATGCAAAAAAACGTAACAGAGAAATTCTTGATTACACTTAAAGCGTTATATTTTTGTTATTTTTAGCCCTATTTTCATGATTTTTTTAGCAAACTGTATATAATTATATCAACTTTAATTCGTATACTAAGTTTTTTTGTAAACTTTATTATTTGACATATTATACAGGGTTAATCGATGGGTTATTTTTTTACCCTAACTTTAAAATACCCTGTGATATCATTTAGTGTGTAAATTTTCGGTTTTTCATTTTTAAGAAAGAAATGAACTGATCACGATCAATTTGCAAGTTTTTCAATTATCATTACTTTTTGATGTATTTTTTTAATACGACAAAATGGTTTTGGTTACTATTGTCGTGACGTCATATTACGCTGCATTGGATACTCTATACTAAATAAAAAAAACGTTAAAAACTAACAATACAGTCCTGGTTTTAATAAACCTTAATATTGATAACAGAACTAATGAGATTAAAGGAAACATCTGTAATATACTCAAGTATACAAACCGAAGAAAAAATTGTAAAAAATACCATAACACTTTGTCTTGCTAATATTTCATATACAGGGTGGTCCGAACTGTATTCGGGAAACTTCGGCAGCATATCCTGCAGACAAAAATAAGTAAAAAAGTTCGTATAAATGTATGCCTAAAATGTTTATTTTTGGAGATATAGGGTGTAGAAATTTCATTTTTATTTTCATTTTTTCCAAATAATTTTTAAACTAACGTCAATATTTGGATGAAAAATGGTGTCTAGGAGTTTTGTGACATGATAAATTTGATTTTGATGTCAAAATGACTCTTATTTGCAGGGGCGCCACCTACATGCGTTTTGGCCATTTTGAAGAGTAATAACTTTTCGTCCGTACGTGTATAAAACTACTGACTAAAAAAATATTCATTTTCATGACTTTTTACGTAAAAAATGTCTCTTGGTAAAAATCGCTACGAGCAACCGTTCTCAAGATATTTTGAATGGAAATAGTCAATACATGTCATTATTGACAAAAAATAAGCACGTTGAATATAGTTATTTGACTGAAATACTACATTTTTATTTTTTTAAATTAATCATATATTTTTCTGGAAAAATAATGATTAAGCAGTTTCTGTTGAACTTCTGGCACAAAACCATTTCAAAGTTATGATTTTAGTGTAATAACTATTTAGTCAACATGTTTAATTTAACTCAATGATGACAGGTATTGGTAATTTCGATTCCAAATATCTCGAGAACCATTAATCGTAGCGATTTTTACCAAGAAACTTTTTTTACGTAAAAAACTTCGTAAATATATATTTTTTAACTAACTAGTTTTATACAGGTACGAACGAAAAGTTATTACTCTTCAAACCACTTAAAAATTATGTAGGTGGCGCCCTCTACAAGTAGGAGCCATATTGACATCAAAATCAAATTCCGCATGTCAAAAAACTCCCAGACACCAAGTTTCATCTAAATATTGACGTTACTTCAATTAATTGGAAAAAATCGAAGTAAAAGTGAAACTTCCACACCCGGTATCTCCCAAAACTAAGCATTTTAGGACATACATTTATACGAACTTTTTTACTAATTTTTATGCTGCAGGAGTTTACGGAATACAGTTCGGACCACCGTGTATAATGAAAAATAAAGGAATAACTTATAACGTTTTTTAATTTAAATATACTAAAAAAATAAATTTCCGATAATAGGAATTAGAATTCATAACACAACCCGTTACGAATTTGAAATCCTTTGCCAAACAATCGACAATAAATCTCCCCAAAAAGAAACTAGATAGTATTGAAAGTTAGTGAAAAAAGACACGACAAACAAACAAACAAACGCTGTTTAATTTTGAATCGGCGGCCGGTGGACGCATTCGGCACAATTCCCGGTCATTCGGTTATTTGATTTATGGCAGTAACGAGTCCCTTGTTTTTGAGCAAGTTTTTGTCCTCCGCTCGGGACGAAAAAAGCAAATAATTTTCGATTAATCCAGAAACACAATTTAACTTTGCCCGATAAAGGGATTTTTAGAAACGCCGCACGTACTCAAACTCCCATAATTTACATTTAATGTTCTTTTTTTCAAAGCGCACGTTATCAGTTATTAATGTTAATTGATTTATTTGTTGGTAGGTTGACTTTCTCAAGTCGAGACTGATATAAATTGTTAAAATAAAGTTTGATAAAGTTATTGAAACTTGTTTTAAATGTGCTATTTGGGTAAGAGAAATATAGAAACTGTCAAACCAGAGTTGACTTGGATTTCTAGAGTTTAACGGTATTTCTTTCTGTCTCTTTCCCTTTTCTTTTTCTTTCTTTTTTCTTTTTCTTTCTCTTTCTCTTTTTCTTTCTCTTTCTCTTTCTCAGCCTAATACAGAAATATACAGCCTGTATATTATCGACATGAAACTGATAATTTGGTGACCATACAACATATTATGCAAAGAATAGTAAATTTAAAGTATCTAGACTGAAAAAAGTTCTTTAGCCTTCTTATGATAAAAGTCAGAGCTGTAGAGATTTATTTTGCTTAATTTCAATTAAATGAACAAAACTAAACTTAAATAGATTAGCTATAAAATAAACTAAACATGTATACTTAAATCTTACACGTATTATAAATATAACATAAAAAATAAAAATAAGTAATATTTCGAATTGTTTCTGCACGTGAAAACTCTTTATCGCCGTATATTATGTCAAATTAAACTAAAGTAAGTATATGTGTCGAGTTTATCGGATTTTCCAGCTTGTTTACGAACGATATATATTTGCGAAGTTCCGTGAGAGGCGGCATTAGGAGATGACAGAAAAGTGGCAAACCTACTTCGAACACGTTAGAATCGTTGTCGATCGACAAGTGTGCTTGAAAGTTATTTCGATCTGAACATTTTGTAATCCGCTTTAAACTGTCAACGATCCTGAATAAAATATCTAGCTAAAAACTTTTTTTATCTTAATAATATTTTATATCTTTAATGATATTTTTATCTCTCTCATATTTGTTACTACAGGGTGTAGAAGTTTTATTTTTATTTCGATTTTTTTTGCCAATATTTTCAATTGATTATTTCGCTTCCGAATATTTTGAGAACCAATACATAAAAATGAAACTCCTACATCCTGTTCCGAATTTCATTCTGCTTTTTTCATTCGGAAATTCCAATTTCCGAATGAAGTATTTTAGGACGTACATTTATAAAATTTTTAGCCGACCAAACCAAACCAACAGGTATGGTAAGCTATTAAGAGCGGTATTTTTTTAAATTCACTCAAAATGAGTTATTTGGGTCATAAATGACCTAAATACAAAATATTTTTTTGGTGTCTGTCTGTCCGTCTGTCCGTCTGTAACACGATAACTCAAAAACCGCTAAACCGATTTTAACCAAATTTGGCACAAAAATACTGTGACACCCGATAATCTGGCCATTACTTTTTGGTGGGGGGTTGGTAAGGAGGTATGGGAGCGGGTATGGGAGGGGGTATGGGAGGGGGTATGGAAGGGGGTATCACGGCGCCAATTTTTTTACTTATTTTAATCTACAGAATATGCTATTTTTCAAATACAATTCCTGTATATGATATACCATATAGCGAAATCAACTACAACATAAAAATAATTTAGCTATTTTCAAAATGCTTGTTTCTTGTTAAATAAATCTGAAATCCATAACTGTTAAAAATAATGTAATACTTCGAAGATATTTGGACTTCTATAATGGACTTCTTTCTATATCATTGACACTTTCTATTATTCTCTTTTACTTTTATAGTTTTATTGTTGGTAATAATGAACAAACGTTCTTAAAAGTCTTTTCAGCATCTTAATAAAGCCATTTTCCCTTCACAGTGACTAAATCCCGTTAAATTATCTCATTAGGAACTCAATTGTTCGTTTTTAAAATACCTGCCCAGATCTTTTTTACTTTAAGTAACTTAATATTTTAACCAGCCTTTTCAAACTAATCTTTCTTTTTACATTTTATCGAAAACATTTTTAAAAAGAAATTAAATAATGGAAAGTCGTTTTCAGATTTAACACTTTTATGCTAGAAAAAGTTTGTCGTATAAACATGAATGTTCATTTAAAGTGTTTAAATCAAGTTATTTTAGAACTATTAATTCAGAACGATAAAAACTAAGAAAATATTTTATAACACAGATTATTTTTTAAGAGAATGAAAAAGAAAGAGAAAGAGAAAGAGAAAGAGAAAGAGAAAGAGAAAGAGAAAGAAGAGAAGAGAAAAAGAAAGAGAAAGAGAAAGAGAAAGAGAAAGAGAAAGAGAAAGAGAAAGAGAAAGAGAAAGAGAAAGAGAAAGAGAAAGAGAAAGAGAAAGAGAAAGAGAAAGAGAAAGAGAAAGAGAAAGAGAAAGAGAAAGAGAAAGAGAAAACGTTAAAATCTAAGACAAATTTGGCAGGACAAATCCAAGATAATTTAGATAAGATAGTTGTTTTTTTTAGTTCTAAACATTAGCACGTGTGTTAAAATCGCACACAACTTTAAATTTTATGGACTTGCTCCAGTTCACTTCTGAAAGAAATCAACACAATGTTCAGAAACGGGCTATAGCTGCTTAATGCGTGAAGTATGACTTCTTTTCATCAATTCATTTCTCTACTGGAAAAAAACGATATTTTATAAACATATTAATTATCATTAAAGACGAGATTATCTTAAAATAGTAGGAAATTGGACTTGATCCATTTTAATTCTGACCACTCCATATGTAGATATACAGGGTCCGGCAATAGTGCATCGGGCATCTGTAGCTCCTAGAATAAAAACTTGGAAATTTTGTTTAAGTACAAACCTAAATTATGTACTAGGATGTATTTCAGGAAAATATTTTAACTTCTATAGGGAGGCTCAAAAAAGTGTGAGTGGATCGGGATGATTTTTTTTAAATGGAACACCCTGTATATTATTGGATTTTTGGCTTCCTTTCAGACCACTTTACATAATCCTAAGACATGAGTAAATATACTTCGATAATTTCAGAGATATTAAGAAATAAATAAAAATTATATATTTTTCAGCCTTTCTTAAAAAAATTATTAATAATACAAGAACTGTTCTGAAATCAAGACTATATTAGATATTTACTTTAGATGGTCTGTTCTTACTTTGCTATAAATATGGAAATCGTAAAGCATACAGGATGTTCAAAATTCTACGCCAAACTTTCTAAAATTTAAAACAAATTTTCTTCGTTTTTTTAAATGGAACACCCTGTATATTATTTTTTCAATAGACGGAGAATTAAAAAATGAACATTTTTTGTATTTAGAGTATTTCAAAATTTTTAACGGTTTCGCAGATATTCCCGATTTTGTCTTTCATATGGCATTTTCCACAGTAAATTTTCATCAAAGCCACCTAATGATTTTTCTCTCGTATTTTACCATTGGAAGCGCCATATAAAATAATACTACGTGTATCTGGAAAACTATTAAAAATTTTGAAATACTTTAAATACAAAAAATGTTCATTTTTTAATTCTCCACATAATAAAAAAATAATATACAGGTATATAATAGGGTGTTCCATTTAAAAAAACGAAGAAAACTTATTTTATATTTTTGAAAGTTTGGCGTAAAATGTATGATTGGCGTAAAAGTATGATTTACGACTACCATATTTATAGCAAAGTTAGAACAGACCATCTCGAGTAAATATATAATATAGTTTTCATTTCAGAACAGTTCTTGTATTTTTAATATTTTTTTTTAAGAAGGGTTGAAAAATATATATTTTTGATTTATTTTTTAATATCTCTGACACTATCGAAATATATTTACTCATGTCTTAGGATTATGTAAAGTGATCTGAAAGGAAGCCAAAAATGCAATAATATACAGGGTGTTCCATTTAGAAAAAGTCATCCAGATCCACTCACACTTTTTTGAGCCACCCTATAGGAGTTAAAATATTTTCCGGAAATACATCCTGGTACATACTTTAGGCTTGCACTTAAACAAAATTCTGAATTTGTATATTTTAGGAGCTACAGATGCCCGACGCACTATTGCCGGACCCTGTATATTTAAAAGTAAACAAAATAGTATGAAACATTTCCCTAATAATATTTTAAATAAACGGTATAAAAATTTGCTGTAAAATACGCCCAGCAACATTTTAAACAGTTTATTTTTTTTCAAAATCTCCCTTCGAAACATTTCATCCCCCCATTAAGCAAGAAAAAATAACAAGGGAAAGGGACTAAAAAAGGGTCCGGAGGATCTACACAGTCTCATCCCTACCTATAAATCACCTGCTCAATCCCCTTCCGTACGATTTATTTGCAGGTATGGAGACATCCGTGGCGCCGCTCCTACCACAAGAGGCGGAAAGCTCAATGGGAGACGGACCCCAACTACTGTCAAATGGTGCGCGAGATCCCCCCCTACGACAAGGGTCGGCGGCTGCTCGACCTCATGGACATGGCCGTGTTCGATTTCCTTATTGGGAACATGGACCGGCACCACTACGAGACTTTTAGGTGAGTCGAGTTTACTGGACGGTTTTTTAGATAGGAAAATAGAGATTTAAAATTTAGTTTAAACGTCTTCTTTATGCTGCTAGGGCTAATCAAAACAGTAGGGCGGATAAAAAAAATCGACTACTTTTTTTCACTTTAAACTTTAAATAAAACGTTGATAGTCACCTCAACAAACTATGAAGTATAAGCTCTTAATTTTAACAGGAAGGTCTTCCACTTTTCTGTTTTCTATTTTTTCCTTGTTATTAGAAAGAAAAAACATATAGTAATCGCAAAACGATTTCCGATGGACGTGATCAACTTTGAGTGACAAGCGATGGCGACAGCGCTGCCAGATTGAGATGGATTTATGAGATGAACTTTAATTTAAGAGTGACAAACAATATATTTATTATATCATTTTTTAAAGATTTTTACGTTTTATTTTTAATTTAATAACTAATATTTTAGTTGAAAAAAATTGATTTATTTGTTTAATAGCTTATTTTGCTTATTACATATTGGCAAAAACTAGTCCATTATGGATATTATTCTAAGCGTTATTATAGATTATTTATTTATTTATTGATGTACACCTTACACCGCCATAAGTGGTAATAATAAAAGGGTGTAGTCAAGTTTAAGTTAAGTTAACCGTTTAAAAGATATTCATCGTCAAACTTCAATGGACAATAACTTTAACAGTTTTTGTTTAATAATTGGAAAATTCTAATTTATTTTATGAGTTTCCCGAAGATTTGTACAAATTTGAGTTTCTATGAACATAGAAATGTTTTAAACTTTTTTTTCTATTTTTTTTTTAGTCCTATGCATGTTTGGGTGTATTGTAACAAAAATTAGAGTTAATGATTTATTAAATTTCGTGTAAATAACGTTTTCGTCACAAATTACTTATTATATTATATTATAATTGACTTACGTTGGGAAAAGCAATAATACATAAAATTTAATGAAATAAAGGCAGTACTTTTTTTTAAATAAGTACTGTTTTTTTTACTAAAATACACCAACGAACGGCGGTATTTTTTATATATTTAGGAACAAATGCCATATATGAAAAATTTACCTCGTTTTTTGGCGGTATTCGTTTTATGAAATATGTTATCCCGTGTTAAACGGGTCTTTCTTTTATATATGCCTTTTATGAACTGTTGTTTAAAGATGTCATAAGAGTGGTTAAATTACTTAATCAAAAATAGCTCATTGATTTACGTGTAATAACACGTAACTCATGAAAAAACTGACTTGTAATTTTTTTAATCTCTACAATACCTACATGACTTTTTTTACTATTACCGTCAAAAATAAATAAATAGCGCTTGATTAGCCTAGAATTGAAAACGTTTTTTGAGAAAATTGCATTTAAAAATTGCAAGTTTGTATAAATTGGACCTGATGTAGTTTGTTCGGATTTGTTTATTTTGATTTATGCGGTAGTGATTGTTTTTTTCGCGTTTTTTTATTTTTTGTGTACGCGGAATTTAAATGAATCTAAAATTAGTTTGTCAAATGATTGCACGGTTGCAAATGTCAATTATCATTTTTAATTGGTGTTATATCTAGTAAATTGGTGTGAAATCTATAGTAAAACTTACTAATGTAATTAAATATAGTTCATATTGTTACGTTTTTCGTCGGTTCCGTGTGGATAGAAAGTTACAATTTATTTAAACACTATTTATTTAACACTAATTAACAAAAACAATAACGATAAAAGACTTAAAGAACTATTTACAAACGATTTATAACTATTTATCTAGAAAGAATTTATTTTGAATTTTAGCGCGTCAACTGTACTCGTCTATTCATGTCTGCCCTCTTTAGGCCCCAGCCGCCGGCTTTTATACCCACAGCTAAAGATTTCTCGAATAGTCATAGATCGTTAGGTGCATAGAGAAGGTTTCGATTGTTCTCGTATGTACTACTCCATTCCAGTGGAACTCGATTCTTCTCGAAACTTCGAATGAATTATTACGGTGTCTATTCTTTAGTGCGATGTTAAGGTCATCTGAGGGCGTGTCATATAGTTAGGTTAGGTCGAGTTTACACGGGTCCGCAACAATATCAAACAAACCTTTGATTCACGT
Organism: Sitophilus oryzae; assembly: GCF_002938485.1. Classification (NCBI taxonomy): domain Eukaryota; kingdom Metazoa; phylum Arthropoda; class Insecta; order Coleoptera; family Curculionidae; genus Sitophilus; species Sitophilus oryzae. Next base: position 468,644 of record NW_022146166.1, read on the forward strand.
CAGTGATTAAGCTTGACCGGCACAGCGTTGCCCCCTTTTACATATTTTCTTTTTTAATAAAAATAGTTTAGGAAACAAAAATAAATTAGTTATAAATATATAAACAGTTGTTATCTACATCAACAAAACTGACCTAATTAACAGAACTTAAGGGACAAACCAAACTACCGCTTTCTCGTTCAAAATATTCTAATAAAGTTGCGATGAGTTTTTTACGGCTATTAAGCTATCTTGTACACTTCGCTATAAAAGAGGTTCTAAAAAGAACAATGTTCGACTGCGCTGCAACTAAAAACTAGTAATACAAAACTAAAATGTCAAAACGAATGACAATGTCAGGAAATTAATAGATAAATGTGGCATCTGGACATTTTTTACAGGAGAGCTACCACCTGAATCCCCAGCGCGATATTAAAATTACAGTTAGTCAGCCCGACGCCGAATAAGTTCACGGCTGGCAAGAACGAATTTAAAAATCGCGCTCTCGATTACGTAACTAAAAGTTTAATTAATATCAAATATAGATTTGTGTCTCGTTCTATCTTTTTTTAATCTCTCTATAATTAGTGACAAGTGTTATGTCAATTTTTAGTAAATTACGTCTAGAGATTGACCTCGCCGAAAGTATCGATTGTCATTCCCCAGCCGTCTTAGACAGATACATTACTTCTTATGTCTGTTTCATCTCAAACATATAATAAAAATACATAAAATATTAAACTGTAAACAGAATATTAAGTTTCCTTTCAATAAGTTTGTGTAGCGAACAAGTACTCGTTAAGCGTAAAGTTTACGAGGGATCTCCCGCCCCCGCTTGTTGGTATCTATATTTGAATCTGTCAAGACTGTTAAACAACTTCCTCGGCGAGTTGTGTTCATTATGCATTTGAGTCGGCCCAACTTTAACACTCTTTAATATTAACGGTCGACATGGCCGCGAAAGTTGGGATACGTTGACTTAACGCGCCGTAGTTTATCATAATATATTAGCACGCCCGGAAACTTCGCTCCAGTAATATGTTTTGATATTCGAGGATATTACAGCATGAGATTCGATGTCAAGACTCGCGAACGTTATCAGTGAAATAAATAAAAGGTATTTTGATTTTACCGTTTAATATTTGGCGTTAACTTGGTGCAAATAAAAAACATGATTTTAATGAAGTGTATTTATGAAATTATTAGTTTACTATAACAAATCATAAATAAATAAATAAATAAATAAATGCCTTTATGGTCAAAAAATTTTTCAATTTGTAGACAAAGGTAAACTAACAAACAAAGTAAAAAAACAAGGTACACAAACAAACAAACAAAAGATAATACAAAACATTATACAAATAATATTGTGTCTTATTGTTAAAATAAACATTTATAAATGTTTACAATGTCAAAGAAAAAAATAAAAATAATATTCAAAAATATTTAGTTAGTTTATAGCAAAATATCAATGACCTCTAAATAAATTTATTTCGATGTCATTAGTAAATATAGCAATAGCAAACATTAGACCAGTGTTTACAAGATCAAATTCGATTTTCAAAATATAATTCATTTACGGCGTAGAAAGCCTTATCTAGTATAGAAATAAGAGTTCAATGCTTTGCGAAATGAAAAAAATGATGTTATGGATTTGATTTCAAATGGCAGGTGATTGTGCATTTTTTTCGAGTTGTATAATATTGAACTTTTAACTAACTCTGAGCGTGGGGTAGGTAGATAGAGATCTTGCTCCGTGTTCCTGAGTGGATAAGTGTGAGATGGCCTTTCTTGAGAAGCTGATATATTTACGTATTAGGCAAACGGATTCAAATATAAATAAGAAAGGAAGAGTCAATATTTTTAATTCTTTAAAAAAAGTCCCGGCAATGAGTTCTGCTGTTTAGTCCCAGTGAATATCGAACAGCTCTCTTCTGGAGCTTGAAAATGCGGTCAAATTGAGTCGCACAACACGTACCCCAGAATGGAAGGGCATACCTGAGGTGCGACTCAAAAAGTGCATAATAAACAGTTCTAGCCACTGACAAGTTAAGCTCCTTAGAAACAGACCTTAATGCAAAACAGGCACAGCTCAATTTTTTCGACAAAGCTTCGATATGTATGTCCCATTTCAGATAATTGTCCACAACAAGCCCTAAGAATTTTACAGATTTTACGACGTCAATGGTGGTGTTATTAAGTACAAAAGGCTGCAACGAGTTTTTATACGACAAAGCTTTAGTTTTGTCGTATGTTTTGTCATATGTTTTGTTGTTGTTTTGCCATAGTCTACCGATTTCGAGGTCTCGATCGTTGTGGAGTACGATCTTGGGGTCACCATCATCATCATTTTTACCTTATCACTTCCAATTATGGTGTAGCCTCCCTCACATATTTAGATAATCTCTTTGTAGTTGGACCCATTGTTGTCTGTTGTTGGCTATGCGGGCTCAAGTTATACTTGATAATTTCCTAATATAGTGGTCTCATCTCAGGTTTGGTTTGGTTTTATTCTTTGGTCCTCTTCTAGTACAATGCTGTAATTTGTCTGTTGTAATGCTACTGTAATGCTGTGATCTGTCTGTTGTTTGTTCTTCTTGCCAGGTGTTCTATCCATTGCCACTTCTGGGATTTCATTCTGTGAATGACATCTATTACCTGTATCCTTTGTCATATCCACTCTCCATATGCTATTTCCAGCATATTTTGTTCCATCGAGAATTGCGCCACTGCAGCTTCCTTATAATATCCATTTTAAGTGACTAGGTTTCGCCTACATAGGTCATGACTGGTAGTACAAATTGGCCAAATGTTTTTTTCTTTAGATAAAAGGTCTAGATCTCAATATGATTGAGTTTCTTTCTTATGCACTCCAAATTTATGTATATCATGGAATTTATGTATAATATATTATATATTTTATTTATCTCCGATTACAGAGAAGATAGAAAGTTGCGGTTTGCGCTAATATTTTGGGAACTTTGTGCTCTATTTAACTGTGCAAAGAGAAATATAGCCTCCTATTTAAATGTTTTATGCAAAAGGGCAATATCTGTTATGATGTCAAACAGCGCCCTCTAGCTACCACGAAAAAAATTATGGAAACAAAATTTATACTGGAGATCATTAAGGAAGAAAAGCTCTTTTAAATGAGCCTTAGTTTGTTTAAATCGACTAACCCAAACCCGAGTTATCCTTATTTTAATAAATACCTTCCCCCACAACTTTACAACAATTTTATGAGATAGAGCAAAATACTCTATCATCAAAAAAATTACAAATTTCTCGATGATTACAATAGTAATATTTAAAATACCTGTTCACCTGCATATTTTTCTGATTGGCTATCAAAGAAACGCCCCCTAGCGGACATTTTCCGAACTTAAATACTATGTGTAACTTTTACTGTGCTTAAGAAGACTTTAAATCTTATTTTCTTTTTTTGCCCAAGCCCTACGTTGGGCGCCAAATGTATAACCCACAAACCTTGACCGCTTTGAGTCAACGAGGCTCAGCGTCTTGAGCTACTTCTCGGAGAGTCATGTTCGTGTTTGTATGTTCCTCAAAGACAATTGAACAGTAAGATGTTGTAGACACTAAAACTAGTACCTAGTTTTGTAGTAGTGTTCTCAATTTACAAATTGAGTGACTGTTTAGGTGCCAATAAATATACAATTTTTTTTTCCTTTCTTGGGTATGAGGTTTTTTTTTATTAATTGTGTGTATCATTCACTTACATTCTTCTATATAGACTGGTGGTAGCAAGGCGGCTGCGACTTCAAGAATAAAGTGCCCGAGAAAGCCCACCATGATGAGGCGAAACATGAAATAAGAAAAAAAGTTTCCATTTTCAATTAATAAAAAAAACCTCATACCCAAGAATGGGAAAAAAAATATATATGGATATAATTCTGAAGGTTTAAGAAAAAGAAAAAAATAAACTCTTAAATATACAATAACATATAGTTAGTTCAATAAATATATATCTACCTATTTATACATTTTATAATTTTCGATTTACTTAATTATTTGTTTAATTTGGAAATTTAATTTTAGGTTATTTGGTAACAATACTTTTACTCTACATCTGGACCATGGACGAGGCTTCGGTAAGCCTTACCACGACGAAGTGTCAATATTGGCACCAGTACTTCAATGCTGTATGATAAGACAGTCTACGCTAGAAGTATTACTTAAGTAAGTACCACTACCACCTAATTTAACATATTCACACACCTTGATATATCAAACTCCTATTTATTTTTTAAAGAAGCACTGTCAAATTTTTTGTTCTAAATAGCTCTTCATATTAAATAAAACTTGAAACTAAAGAAATCATTAACAATTGTACGAAATTCTTTAAGCTCTAAAGAGAACTTAGAAGCAGAAAGTTTCATGAGAAGAAAAATATCCAAGAAACAAAATTTTTTTTTTCTCTCATTTGTACAAATATCGTGAGAACATCAATGTAATATATAAATTTCTACGAGAATATTTAAATGTATGAGACCAAACCCATAGGTTTTATTCATAATAAAGTTTATCGATGAAAAACACATAAAAATCTCACGTTTACGATGTCGAACTTACTCTTAAATTCAAATCGAATCCAGGCGATTTATTAAATTTTATCGAACCGTAAAAGTGTTCATACTGTTACATCTTGCGCGTTATTACCGTAAGAAATTTTACCTTTACACCACGTCTAATATTAGAGGGAAAATACATCTGAAGCCACTATCACAAAATGAGAAAAAAAATTCATAATATTTTGTTTTATGAGACGCACTTCTTTATAATGCTAAATATATTATTTTACGAATATCCTTTAATAGTAATTTATAAACTTTTATTAAGAATAAGATAAGATATATAATCTTATCTTATTTTTAGGTAGAATATACAAATATATAATTATTATAAACCAGAAGTTTTTAAAATCGAGATTTTTTAAATTAATATTGCTCTATATCTTTAGTGCTCTCTAATAATATTAAATTTCACGCTGTACCCTATTTAAATATTTAAATTATTAAAACTTTTTTAAAAACAAGTTTATATTTAAATTTTCTAAAAAGACGAAAATAAAACTTAAATTAAATCCATCAATAAAACAGCCACACAGAAATTTGATTTTGATGTCAATACGACTCCTATTTGTAGGGGCGTCACCTACATGTGTTTTAACTGTTTTGAAGAATAATAACTTTTTTTTTTGTCCGTACCTGTATAAAACTACTGAGTGAAAAAATTTACATTTCCGTGATTTTTTACGTAAGAAATATCTTGTAGTAAAAATCGTAACCGTTCTCAAGATAAATTTTGAATAGAAGTAGTCAATACATGTCATTATTGACAAAAAATAAACATGTCGAATAGATAGTTATTTGACTGAAATGATAAATTTCAGAACTTTTTATTTTTTTAAATTAATCATAAATTTTTCTTTGAAAAAATGATAATAACACTGTTTCTGTTGAAGTTTTGACACAAAATAATTTCAAATTTATGATTTCAGTCTAATAACTATTTAGTCAAGTTTTTTAATTTACGTCAATGATGACAGGTATTGATAATTTCGATTCCAAATATCTCGAGAACTCGTAGCGATTTTTACCAAGAGACCTTTTTTACGTAAAAAACGTCGTAAATGTATATTTTTTACTCAGTAGTTTTATACAGGTCCGGACGAAAACGTATTACTCTTCAAAGCAGTTAAAAAATATATAGGTGGCGCCCTCTACAAGTAGGAGTCATTTTGACATCAAAATCAAATTTCTGATGCTAAAAACTCCCAGACACCAATTTTCATCCAAATATTGACGTTAATTCAGAAATTATTTGGAAAAAATCGAAATAAAAATGAAACTTTTACTCCCTGTATCTCCGAAACTAAGTATTTTAGGACATACATTTATAGATTTTTTTTTACTTATTTTTATCTGCTGAATATGCTGCTGAAGTTTATTTTGCATCAAAAATTACAATTTTCTTCATTATCTTCCTATTTATCTTATACAAATACATTGGACAAAAAAAAACTGGAATATGGTTAATATCATCAATCTATCGTCATCTCCAAGCCACCTTGACGGCTATTTGTTTTTACCATACGGTATATAATATAATTCAAACGTTTCATTAAATTTTATCGAATACTCCTTTTATACTGTTACATCTTCTGTGCTTTTACCGCAAAAAAATCCGTCTGTACCTGTATGATGATATTTCTACGTTGGTACTCGTTACGTCTACATAGAAAGCCGTAGCGGCGAAGCGCAGACAAGAAAATTAAGCCTGGAAGGGTTCATGTACGAGATTAAAATAGCTTTGTCATTGTTCAGTTTAGAATAAAGCCCTAAGTGTATGTAATAAGGACGGAAAAAAGGCTTGTTGAAATTTAATTCCTTTTTGAGTCTAGGTAAAGGAGGAAAATTTCAGCTTATAAAAATAAAATACCAAGAGCGATTTTTAGGAAAATACTAAACTTAATAGGATATATGTTTAATTAAACTAAAATATCTTTAATAGCTAAGTTTTTTTCTGTTTCATTATCTTTGATCACATTGTTATACATTTATTTTTTCTATATTCTTATTTAATTTGTATAATAATACACGCATGATTAATTATTAATCACTGGCGTAATTTAATTATGGTGAGCGTCACGGGGTTATTCATCTTCCTGTATATGTATTAATTGAACTATTCGTTCACCTTCATCATTAATAAAATCATAAGATTTATCAAGTATGTTTATTTATTTGTACATATCGTTTTTTTTTTAATTTTGAGATATTTATTAACTATTAAACATTTTTAGGAATCTAAAAATACCAAATCAAGTAATTTTTTGTCAAAAGATTGTGAAAAAACTAACATGGATTTATTTCTGTTTTTTTCACAATCTTTTGGTTTATGAGGAACACTTCTTTATAATGTTGAATTTATTATTTTAAGAGTAACTATTGTTATACAGGGTGGTCCGGAAATTTCGGAAGAATATTCTGCAGATAAAAATAAGAAAAAAGTTCATATAAATGTCCTAAAATGCTTAGTTTCGGAGATACAGGGTGTAGAAATTTCATTTTTATTTCGATTTTTTCCAAATAATTTATGAAGTAACGTAAATATTTCGATCAAAATAGATATCTGGGAGTTTTTTGACATGAGTAATTTGATTTTGATATCAATATGACTCCTTACTCCGTACCTGTATAAAACTACTGAGTAAAAAAATATACATTTACGACAGTTTTTACGCAAAAAATATCTCTTGGTCAAAATCGCTACTAGTAATAGTTCTCGAGATTGGAACCGAAATGATCAATACCTGTCATCATTGACATAAATTAAACATATTGACTAAATAGTTATTAGAGTCAAATTATAAATTTGAAATTTTTTGTGTCAAAAGTTTAACAGAAACTGTTTTATCATCATTTTGTCGCAGAAAAATTTATGATAATTTTAAAAATAAATTCCCAAATTTATTATTTCAATCAAATAACTATCTACTCAAGGTGTTTATTTTTTTATCAATAATGACATGTATTGACTAATTCCATTCTAAATATCTTGAGAACGGTTGCTCGTACTGATTTTGACCAAGAGACATTTTTTAAGTAAAAATGACGGAAGTATAATTTTTTTCACTCAGTAGTTTTATACAGGTACGGAAGAAAAATTATTACTCTTCAAAACTCCCTCCAGATAGGAGTCACATTGACATCATAATCAAATTTCTCATGCCAAAAAACTCCCAGACACCAATTTCATTCAAATATTTACGTTACTTCAGAAATTATTTGGAAAAAATCGAAATAAAAATGAAACTTCTACACCCTGTAACTCCGAAATTAAGCATTTTAGGACATACATTTATACGAACTTTTTTACTTACTTGTATCTGCAGAATATGCTGCCGAAGTTTCCAGAATACAGTTGAGACCACCCTGTATTTTACTTCAACAATGACAGTTTTCTTCATTATCTTTCTATTTATCTTATTATACAAATACATTGGACAAAAAAATGGAAAATGGTTAATATCATCTATCGTCATTTGCAAGTCAGTTTAAGTATACAGGGTGTTAAAGAAATAGTGTATATAATTATAATATAGAAAACAAATTTCTTGCAGTGTAGGTATATAATAAAATTATATAAGGATTCTTGCCACTTAACTGCTTATATAGAAATTTAATTCTACGCTGTGTTTGTCATAATGTGGATCAACCTGCTCTCACTACCGGTTTCGGAGCCCTACTCCATCATCAGGTGAGCTTGGGCAGATCCAAGAACAGTTAACCGAATAGTACTGTTCATTCAGCCAAAAGTGTCCGCCAGGTGCATGCGAAAACTACTCGCTTTGTGACGTCATTGTAGTCCTTAACGGGAGATACCGGCCTGCGTGCAATGGTAGTACTTTCGTACCACCGGGGCGCCGGCTATCGATGGTAAAGGATGGTAAAAAGTCGGAATTAATCCACTTTCTGCGCTGTGGTTGTCATTTTGTGGATCTGCCCAAGCTCACCGGATGATGGAGTAGGGCTCCGAAACCGGTAGTGAGAGCAGGTTGATCCGCATTATGACAAACACAGTAAAATTAAAGGCTTTACAAGGTCTGGCAAGAGTGCGTCGGGCACTAGCTCATAGAATAAAATACTTGAGAATTTTAGTTTAGTGCAAACCTGGTATGTAACAGGATATTTCAGGAAAATATTTTAACTTCTATAGGGTGCTCAAAAGTGAGTGAGTTGACCTGATGATTTTAAATGAGAACACTTCTCTATTATTGCATTTTGGATTCCTTTCAGATCACTTTACATACACCTAAGATATAAATAAATATATTTCGATAGTTTAAGTCATATAAATCAAATCAATTTATTTTTTCAGCTCCTTCTGAATTTAAAATACAAGAACTGTTCCTGAAATCAAAACTATATTAGGTATTTACTTTAGATGGTCTATTCTTACTTTGCTATAAATATGGTAATCGGTAAATCCTACAGGATGTTCAATATTCTACGCCAAACTTTTCTAAAATATAAAATATTTTTTTTGTTTTTAAATGGAACACCCTGTATATTATTTTTTTATTAGATGGAGAGTGTAAAATGAACATTTTTTGTATTTAGAGTATTTCAAAATTTTATCGGTTTCTGCAGATACACGCAGTATTATTTCATATGGCGCTTTCAATGGTAAAATACGAGAGAAAAATCATTGGGTGGCTTTGATAAAAATTTACTGTGGAAAATGCCATATGAAATATAAAACCGCAAATATCTGCGAAACCGTTAAAAATTTTGAACTACTGTAAATATAAAAAATGTTCATTTTTTAATTCTCCGTCTATTGAAAAAATAATATACAGGGTGTTCTATTTAAAAAAACGAAGAAAAATTATTTTATATTTTAGAAATTTATTTATAGCAAAGTAAGTACAGACCATCTAAAGTAAATACCTAATATAGTTTTGATTTCAGAACAGTTCTTGTATTTTTAATATTTTTTTTTAAGAAGGGCAGAAAAATATATATTTTTGATTTATTTTTTAATATCTCTGAAACTATCGTAATATATTTATTCATATCTTAGGGTTATGTAAAGTGATTGGAAAGAAAGCCAAAAATGCAATAATATACAGCGTGTTCCATTTAAAAAAAATCATCCAGTCCACTCACACTTCTTTGAGCCACCCTATAGAAGTTAAAATATTTTCCTGAAATACATCCTGGTACATACTTTAGGTTTGCACTTTAACAAAATTCTCAAGTTTTTTATTCTAGGAGCTACAGATGCCCGACGCACTATTGCCGGACCCTGTATAAGCAGTAAGTTTAAGTGGCAAGAATCCTTATATAATTTTATTCTAATTATAATAGTATATATTAATATTTGGTCAGTGATTCTACGGATAAAAATAAGACCTAAAATAAAAAAAATAAGACCCAAAAAGTTCCTATGAATATATGCCCTAAAATGATTCCCGAAGTTAACAGCCCTGGAATAGCCTTATTAGCCTACAATATATCTGGAGAAATCACAATGAAACAGGCCCGATAGCCACCCAAAAACCTAACCTAAATAAATATACAATTTTTAAGCAATTACACAGACATATAGAAATATACCATTCAAAAAGCTTGTTAACTTCAATGGATAATTACACCATTGGGTAAACCCCACTCTCCAAACTGAATTTCCATTCTAACGCAAGCCTTCAGCTGTCAACAGACGAAAACTATTAAGTTGTTTTGAATAATTTCCGTTCGAATCAGACTTTTTTAGAGTCGAATTAAAGTCGAATGGCTTTCTTGTACCCGAACAGAAAAAAGAAAAAGGGGGGGGAAATGTTCTCGGAACGAAATAGTAAATTATGTAGTCCGACATTAACATGCAATTTATCCGGAATAATAGATTATATTTGTATTATTCAAATCGAAGTGTCAAACGGAGAAAATTCATTTTAACGCTAATGTTTTCTGCTGCGGAACGAACATGTTTATTTAATGAGCTCGCGTTTGTGTACGGCTTGGATTAAAACACTTCTGAACTCGTTAGCGCAATTGAGGGGATGGTGGAATACAGAAAGTAATGGTTATTTTGCTATTTTGTTGTACTCAGTTCCTTTCGTTCTATTTCTTTCAATTTTTATTCAAGAGCAAAATATACAGGGTTGTTCACCACATACGACACGGAGTATTGTAGTTAAACGATTAAATTTTTGCAAATTGTAAGTTTTGGGTTCGTTGAAGGACTATTAGAGCTACAATTTAAAAATATTTTTACAAGATACAGAGTGTCCCAAATAAGTAAAATATCAAAGTTGTATTTTTTAAATGTAACACCCTGTATATTATTACATTTTTAGTTTCTAATGATTAAAATAAAGGTAAATTTGATTAAGGTTTACCGCATTTTAATGTTATAGTTTTTGAAATATTTAGGTTTTGTCAAAATACAATAAATTTTAATGCTTTTATTTCTAGGGTGTATTTAAGTTTTTAAAACCAAATATTGTACTGAAGTATTTCTATTTACTAAATTTTGTGCTGCAATCATAAAATTATATTATTTTATACAGAGAGGTTCGTAATTTATTTTAAATAATAACTAGCTTTAAACGGCAATAACTTCTTTAATTTAAATGGAACACCCTGTATATTTTATGAGAATCACATGCACAATTTAATTGTCTATCAAATAGTATTATATCATTTTTACCTATGTCTTCAGGTTTTCGTAGAAAATGCATTTTCTTATAATTTAGACCTCAATTATCAATATAGCCATGGAATATTGACATTTTAGATTTTTTTTAAAAATGTAACAAATTTTTAAAGGGTACAGATACTAATATTGTCGATATAGTTCGTTTATGCCATTAAAAAATAAAAAAAAATGTTTAAATATTTGTAAAAGAGGACCAATTAATATGATTCGAGTATATACTACATTAATTGACTGTTTGCGTGGATTAATAATAATTGCTCCAAATACTAAGAAACTGAATTTTGTATGTGCATTAGATAGTGCGGTAAAAAGTAACACCTTAAAAATGTTATTTCATTTTTTGACGAATGCTTATTTTATAACAACAGAAACGTTCATTTCATAACTTATTATTATATTGATTTCTGATTCCAAATCCACATTTATTTAGAATAATTTATTAACTAACACAATTGTAATTAATTAATATTTGGGCGGAAATAATGGTGTTATATTTAATTAATGGTATACTTTTTTATAAAGATTTAAATAGTTTTGTTTTTGTATACAAATAGGCTGGTAATATTATCGCTTTTAGCATCTGCACATTTTGTACATTTGTTGCTTTAAAAACAATCTAAAATGTCAATATTCCATGGGTATATTGATAAATGAGGTCTAAATTACAAGAAAATGCATTTTCTACGGAAACTTCAAGAGGTAGGTAAAAAACGGTATAATACAATTTGATGGACAATTAAATTGTGCATCTGATTCTCCTAAAATATACAGGGTGTTCCATTTAAATTAAACAAGTTATTGCCGTTTAAAGCTAGATATTATTTAAAATAAATTTATAGACACTCTGTATGAGGTAGTATTATTTCTATTATTGCAACACAATAACTGATCAATAATTAAACTTCAGTAAATATTTAGTATTAAAAACTTTGATACCCTTGGAGAAATGAAGCCTTAAAATTTTTACTGCAATTTCACAAAATTGAAAATATTTCAAAAACGGTAAGGTTTAAGTGTGATAAACCTTAATCAAATTTACTTTTATTTTAATCGCAGAAACTAAAAATGTAATAATATACAGGGTGTTTTATTTAAAAAAATACAACTTTGATATTTTTTACTTATTTGGGACACTCTGTATCTTGTAAAAATATTTTTAAATTGTAGCTCTAATAGTCCTTCAACGAACCCAAAACTTACAATTTGTAAAAATCTAATCGTTTAGCTATAATACTCCGTATCGTATGTGGTGAACAACCCTGTATATCAAGAAAAATAATTTCTTAATTGAAGTCCAGAAATATTACTTTATTAATAACTAGCGTGTACCCGCGACTTCGTTCGCGTCGAATTAATCATTTGTCATGGTGATGATAAAGCAAAGCAAGAATTTCCATTAACATACAAACTGGGTAAAATTTTCTCACATTTATGTCAGCATGAGAAAAAACAATATGGCGATATTGTAATATAACTCGGTAATATTTGAGGGGTAGTTTCATCTCGTTGGAATTTGACTTTCGAAAAATCTGTTTGCCAAAAATAAGCTTTTTACGTCAAGCAGTTTAAGCAGAATTGTGGTTAATCAATTGCCCAACTTTTTGGAACACCCTGTATGATTTTTTAAAAAATTTGAAAATATGTAAAAAACAAAATAAATTATGCGTGCCCAAGCGTTTTCCCGAAAGACTAACCTTTTCTATATAACAAATATTGTAATATTTGAGGGGCGTTTTCACCCTCTTGGAATTTGAGATTCGAGAAACATCTCCTTAGCGAACTTCTACACCCCACAGTCAATCCGTTTGCCAAGAATCAGCTTTAAACGTTAAGCAGAATCGTGATTACTCAATGGTCATATTTTATGAAACACCTGTATAAATTTTTAAAAAATCTTAAAATATTTAAAACAACAAAATAAAATATATTTGTTTAAGAGTTTTTCCGAAAAACTCACCGGTTTTTAAATAAAAAATATTCTAATATTTGAGGGGTGGTTTCACCCCCTTAGAATTCGAGTTTCGAAAAATCTCTTCTTATCGAACCTCTACACCCTAAAGTCAATCCGTTTTCCAAAAATCACCTTTTTACGTCAAGCGCTTTAAGCAGGATCGTGATTAATCAATGACCAGATTTTTCGAAACACCCTGTATACATTTTTAAAAAATCTAAAGTTATGTAAAAAATCAAAATAAAAGTATATTTTATACGTGTTTAGGCGTTTTTTTCGGAAACTTGACCGTTTTTTAAATAAAAAAATATTGTAATATTTGAGAGGTGGTTTCACCCCCTTGGAACTGGAATTTCGAGAAATCCCTTCTTATCGAACCTCTACACCCTAGAATCAACCTGTATGCCAAAATTGAGCTTCTTACGTTGAGTGGTTTGAGCAGGATCGTGATTAATCAGTGAGTCAGTCACTTAAGGATTTTATATATTAGTATCGATTCTACTAGTTCCTGGAAAACGCATATCTTTGAACAATAACTAGAAAAGCAAATTTAAAGCAACGTGTTTGTAATGCTTATATATATTTGGTAGACAATGATTCAGTGTTAAAACTAAAAGAGTTTTATTCTTTTGACTTCTTATTGACTTCCATTGTCTTTATTTATTTTTCTTACACAACGTTTCGGTCAGAAGTGAACTACAGTTGTAAACTACAGTTCACACTTGATAGGTATCCCCTTATGTAGGGGTGGGGCTAATTTTCACACTTCCCGTACATTTTCTTGATTTTTGTAAAAGCCAAATGTTAAAGTACTTAGCAAAACATAGACATCCAAAATCTCATTCAAATCAGACTAACGGTGCTTAAAATATCTTAAAAAACTTGTCTGTTTCTAAAGTTTGATGCCCTCTACCGGTCAAATAAATCATTTTTGTATAGAGGTAAATTGTGCCCAATGAACTTATTTTGATTCTAAAGATACGTAGTAGTTCTATGTCTACGGAATATTGGGACACCCTATATCATCATTTCAACCATTTCCAATTATGGTGTAACCTACCTCACATATTGAGCTAATCTCTGCTGAATGTTTTATTGCTGGATGTATTTAGTTCGATGATTTGTGCTTATAATTGACGACAATATAATGTATAAAACTTAAGTCTTTACAGTTTAGAAAAATTACCTCAAGAATCTGTAAATTAGGATCTACTAGTGAACCTGTTTAGTCTAGGGGCTAGCCCACATGAGTGACGTTATTGCAATACTCACATTAATTCCATACACCAAATCCATTATAATTTAATTTTAAAGTATTTATGATATACCCTATTTAATAAATATCAATCAATAATAAATATCACACTATAATTTACCACAATTAAGATAAAACAAAATTGGTTAAACAACGTGTTAAAGAAATGATTTAAAAACTACAGAGTATTGCGTGCATTGCGTGCGTAAAAGGATTTGTTTTATGTTGATTACACACTCAATGAATAATTAGTGTGTAGTTAATAATTAACAGCTAAAAGACGATTTCAATATACCAAAGATTTATAAGAGAATAAATATGAAATATAGCTTAAGAGTTCATAAAAAATAATTAATAATTATTTGTTAATTTAATATATAAAAAATTGTTTAATATAAAATATTAAACTAATAATTTTTATAAGATATATGAAAAATAATTTTTAATAAGTTTCTTAACCTAAACAAAAAAAAATAGTGCACAACCTTGTAGTGTATGAAACATGTTTATTTATTTTGAAAATTTCATTATTTTAATAGTAATGTAATTACCAATAATTTTACATAGATATGTCCCTAAGGTGTGTCCAAATCGCTTGCGAACAGTCCGTGACGTTCTGTTAAAATGACATTATATCTAGTTAATCTTTAAAATTAACTAATTGTCAGCAAGTGGTTTACAATCTGCCTAAGGAACAAGAAATGCTTAACGTTTCGGAAAGTATATTATGTCTTTCCATCGTCGGAAGTAAAAAATACAATGAACAGAGAAAAAAACTATTTAAAATATATAAATGCAACTATTCGACAACACTTTAGTTTTTTTTAACAGATACAACTACAAAAACCGTTGACGTTCTGTTGAAATGACATTATATCAAGTTAAACTTCAAAATTATAGTCTGTCCAACGAGAAGATCCTTGACAGTGATAGATGTGTCTGTCATTTTAATTTCATAGTAGTTTATTTTATTTTATAAAGAAATAAGTTGGTACAACTGGAACGCATAGCGATATATTTAAAATTTGATTGACAAGATGACAAATGATTACTTCAAAATATTGTGAAAAAAACTGTATAAAACTGAAAAAATGTAATCGAGTTATTTTATTTAATAAAAACGGTATGTGTTAATACAAAACAAACAAGAACAAGACACTACATACCAAAAAAATATAAAAAAGAACTATTATTTACTTTCAAGCTTTATGAAACTACCCGCATTTTGTAATATTCCACAGGAATAAATAAAACAACATAGGTAAATAAAACAAACTATTTTATTAATAATAACACCTACCAAATTTTATACCTTAAAGGTTGATTAATTAACTTTAATTTTAATTTTTTTAAACCAGCACCTTTTGACATTATTTTTCTGCAGTACTAAAATCCATTATTTACCTATCGTGTGGTGTCGATATTTTACAGCTACTCCAGTTTTTAGTATGTGTTTAGTTTGATCCTTCTACCATATACGAGATGCACTTATCTACGACGAAATGGTATACAAACTTTATCGATGGCAACTTCATTGGTGTATAAGACTTTCTGCCTGGGCAGCGAGTATTAACCATAAACTGTGCTCTGGGTCTACAGTTAATTTTCACTCGATTTTTCCTCCACTTGACTTCAAAAGACAAAAAACAAACGTAATAATACGAATCAAAATGCATCATCTTCCAAAACGCAGGGTATTTAACAAAAGTTGACACAAAATTATAACCTATAATTTGGCAAGACTTTGACAAGCGTCAAAAAATGACAAAAATCTAAAGGCGAGTTCATACGCATCGGCGTCCGTTTGTCGTTCATCGTTCCGTCAAACCAATAAAATTGAAATACGATCTGTCATTTCTTAAATAAACCAATAAAACTGGTTAAAATCAACAAGACACGACGCATGACGGATTTATATTTAAACCCATCCATAGATAACTTAAAAATGATTAGAAACTTTTTTTAGTAAAATAAATAGATTGGTATGGGACATCATCTGCTTTTCTTCTGTCATCGTCTGTCGAAAGCTTACCTGAGAAAAAAACAGAGTATAACTATTAACTACCTGAAAAAAAATACTTAATAAGGTAAAACCAAAACGCTTCAAACTTTCTGTGTGATTATTTTTAATATGTTTTTAATTTTTACGTATGTTATGTTTATTTATGTTATGTTCTTTAAAATCAAAGAAGCGACTGACAATACATTACTAACATCTACAGATGTATGAGCAATACATTTATTTTAAGATTGTGTTGACATTTATTTTAACTTTATTAGATTGTATTAAAAAGCCTCTTTAATTTTTCT
This sequence comes from Sitophilus oryzae, assembly GCF_002938485.1. Taxonomy (NCBI): domain Eukaryota; kingdom Metazoa; phylum Arthropoda; class Insecta; order Coleoptera; family Curculionidae; genus Sitophilus; species Sitophilus oryzae. The sequence goes on from NW_022146166.1 coordinate 485,383, forward strand.
TTTACAGCCTATCGCCTTCTTTCGTTATAATTTTTGAGTTGTTAAAATCTACTCTGTGCCCTGTGTCCCATGATTGCTGACAAATCTTAGATTTGTGAAAGTCGCCCTTTCCTAAATAATCTTAATTTTCTTTATATATAAACATGTAAGGATCTAGACGTTTCACTAATATAAAATTTATTGCATTCACATCGTATTTTATACAGAGAAGACCAGGCTACTAGTAACATAGCAAGTTGCCGGACGAATTTACGTTTACCCGTTTTGCATTCGTACTCGAGAGTCACTGCCGGCTAGTCGGCTGGTCAGGCAGTACGCAGTTGCAGTTGTGCTTGGACGGGTCGGTCATTTTTTTAAATGTTTACCTTCACTTAAGGTAACATTTAAAATAAAAATACTTAAATATTTATTATTTGAGTATGTTTACAAGCAAAAACTAAAAATAAATAAATTCTCTAAACCCAAAAAAAACTATAATATTACTCTATATAAAAAAAAGTTATAACAAGTGTTCAAAAAGTCCACCTTCTTGTGCTAGACAGAAGCCTAGGCGGTCGTAAAATTCCCGTCTGACATTGGCTAACATATTAGGGCTAATAGTTTGGAAAGCCTCTCGTATTTTTACTTGAAGCTCATCCAGATTATTAGCCCTATTATGACCATACACTTTGGATTTTACATAACCCCACAAAAAGAAATCATTGGGAGAAAGATCTGGTGATCTAGCGGGCCACAAAATAGTTTCATGTCCACTAATTAAACGGTTGGGAAAAGTATTGTTCAAATATTCTTGAACAATACGGGCATTATGCAGGGCAACCGTCTCAACAATTTGATTACTTGAAAACGTGGGATTTTGATCCGCGGTAGCACAAACGAACACTTGCTTTAACTCCTGTTCTTCATACAATCAACACATCAGGCTTGTTTGTGTTTTAGTGGGGACACGCACCCATGTGTTTCAAAATTATTAATAACTCTTGATATAGTAGATAAAGATGGAATTGGCCTGTTTACAAAAGTTTGTGGAAAAATTGTTTGTATATCCCGATAAGACCTATTTTGGAAATACCATTTTACAATTTGAATTTTCTCACGAACTTCATAAACATCCATTATTTTACTTAAAAAATAAATTTTACACGAGAACGGTCGCGAGAATCTACGTATTCGTTTTGGCTATTAAAACACGAATAAATACAAATTCTGAAACATTCTTATCACATATCGACCTATTTTTATTTTCTCGCATTTTTTCGCCTGCTTTTTATCCGGCGGACGGGTATATGCTAATTCGTCCGGTTCTACCTATGTTACTACTACGGTGGTCCGGTCTGTATATTACATTTTTTGTTTGTTGTTCAGTATTCATTGGTTTAGTGTGTGTTAAAACGGATCTAAGTGTATTTTGTGTTTTGAAAGAAGTTCGTATATAATAAATTAAAATACGTTTAATAAAGCTAACAATAACAGGAAATTTAACAATCCAAACTTAACAACATAATAAAAATAATACCATTATCTCAATAAATCCTATCTCAAATATGAAAATAGCAATAAATTTTCACCATTAAAACAGTTCTTAACAATCCAAACGTCTTTCCGACACAACGCTTTACCTTAAGTGAACAAAACCGAACGAAATAAAACCAGAACGACAACAAGTTCGACATCTCCCGTTGAATCGGTAATTTAAATGCGGGGTTAAGTAACGTCGTTATTCCGGAATGGCCGGAAATACCTGGAAAGTATATGTAAAGAAGTTGGAATCCGGAGTTTGCGGAAATCATCCGGCGGAAGCCGCGGGGTTGGAGCGACCTAGCAGCCGGTCGGGCGTAATTTATAGAGGGCATTATCTATGCGGGAAACTTGTCGAATAACAAGCAAGGACGCGACGCGACGTATGCACAACTTGGAAACGACAAAATGCCGATTTAGTCGCTCAGAACAGGACAACCATAAATACAGATATTACAGAGAATTGCAGTGAAATATTGTAAGAAGTGAATTGGAGAAATTCTCTAATTATTAACATATTCTATATAAATTTTAAAATACATAATTCATACATTAACATATGTAACATGTTATACCTATATTTCTTTGAATGAAAAGAATTTTGGACTTTCATTGTCTATTTATTTTAACTTACCCAACTTTTGTAGAAAGATGTATCACTGGCCTTTTGTAAGTATACAGGGTGTTTCAAAACAAATGCGAAAAACTTCAGGGGGTGATTCCTTGTTCAAAATAAAGGGTAGTTTGCTTTATAAACGTTGGCTCAAAAGTCAACCATTAGGGAGATATCGCGGTACAAAGATGGCGGAAAAATAATGTTTTTATTTTTTATCTTGAAAACAAAAAGAGATAGACTAATGAAATTTTACGGAAGCATTACTGTTATGAAAACACACTTTCTGGTAATTTTTTTACTTTTTTAAAATGAGTGGAAGGGGTTGAAATAAACTACCCCTATCATTCCTGTTAATGAAATTTAAAGAAAAATCTTATCAAACACATGCAAAAAAAATTAATTTTGATAAATTAGTTTATTTAGAAACTTTTTTATCTCTTGTGTTTTTTTGATAAAACTCACCGATTTGAAATTAAAAAATAAAATGTAAAGCATTACATGTCAGGACAAAAAACATTTTTAGATAAAGAATCAAGATAAAAAATAAGAGTTTAAAAAATAAGATAAAAAATAAGAGACAACTTCATTTGACAGTTATATTTTACCTTGACTGGTGCTCATAAGTAAATACAGGGCCATAAGAAAGGAGAAATATTTAAAAAGAAATCGGGGATAACTCGTAAATGGGCTAATCAAAAATATCTAAAGTTATTCTTTTTAGTGTGGGTTTTAGTGCTCTTCAATAAACCTAAATAGAATTATTCTCTAGAATAATCAGGGAAGCCAATAATTAAAATTAATTTTTACATGGGATTGCCCGGCTCGACGATGCAACACCCGCTATGTCTTTTTCAAGTCTCTTGAACGTAGATTCCTACAGAATTAAAAATTGTTAAAACTGGACAAAACACAATAACACATATTAAAACAATTATTTTAATTGTTTTTGGACATCACACTATAAAATTTATTACAATCGCATGGTATTTTGTATATTACATTTTTGTTTGTTGTCCGAATTCTACAAAATAACTATTTTATTTTGTAGATTTTCTCACAGTGGCAAAATACCCATAGGACTTTTTTGGAGAAACATTAATTTAACAAAAATCTCCATAAAACGGAATTAGTTAAAAAATAAATTAATAGTCTTAACATACACCCAACAAATCCTCCAATTTCTTCCGACCCCTTGTCAATCCTTAGATTAAATCGTCACCAGAGGAAAACAAGGCCCGGGTTTCCAAAGAGACATTTAATTCCATTTAGGATCAATTAATAATTCATTATTGCGGGTTTAAAAAGTTAAGCGACGGGGGGTGACATTAATCTGCTGACCCTACAAAAATGTCGATGTGACTAGCTCGACCCTTCAGAGAGCTTCCTCGTACGACTTGTACGGATTAAAATTTTACGTGAGTAGACAGTTTCAGAAATAGCGCTGACGCTCCTCAAAATTTCGCATTAAAGAGCACTCATAGCCCATAATTCGTGGAAATTATTATCTTTAATAATGATATAAAATATGTTCTTGGACTGTTATTGTTTTTATTGCTGAAATTTTATACGAGAATGTTTCACTTAGATGTAATACTAGTCGTTATCAAGTGAAAGCTTAACTAACATTTCTAGATATGTTTTGTAGTAGCTTTATTACTAGCTTAATTTCTACTTGATAACATCTAGCGATAAATTCAAGTCAATATATCGTATAAAAAGCCAACAATAAACACAGGGTCAGTCAGGCAAAGACTGTTTTTATAGTGAATATTTCAGAAGTTTAATAAATCTAATAATAAAAGAAATTTTAACAATCCAAACGTAACATATTAATAATGTACGTTTAGTACATAAACAATAATATTATAGCATATTTATCCAATTTCAAACCCTGAAATAACAATAAATTTTTACCATTAAAATAGTTACCGATATAATGATAAAATTTTCACAAGAAATAAACGCGTATCGTACACTACAAGGTTGTGTCCTATTCCTTGTTAGAACTTATAAAGCATATTTTATATTTTTCATTTTCATAATTTTGTCACTTGGTTACTTATTCCACTTTTTTGAATTAATATTTCTGTTTGCAATAATGAAACGTTGCGTAGAAAGATTTTAATTTCGACTTTGTAGATAATGTTATTTTATTAAATTTTTAGCATTAGGACGCTTTACTCTACAATATGGCAATTACTTATCAAAGGTACCGATGCGGGCATTCTCAGTGGACAACCTTACATTTGACTGTACCCAATTATTTCACGGCTTTGCTCTAGTATACTACTATACAGGGTGTCCCAGAAATAAGTGCAAATATTTTAACTAGTAGTATAGTTCAACCCCAGAAACACGCCTATGAGGTTTTTTTTGCAAAAAAAAAATTTTGAAAATTCGAAATTTTTTGAAAATTTTTTTGGATTTTTTTTTAGTTTTTAGTTAAAAAACATAATTTTTTGATAATAGGGCAACATAGATATTGGATTAAATTTACATGAAAGAAAATCCAGAAAAGATCCATTGGTTCTCAAAATTTTAGCAAAAAATCATTTTTTTGGAAATTTTCAAAGTAAAATAACTCCGTTATTTTGGACTTATTCGAAAAACGATAGAGAGAAAATATGTTTCTTTTATCGAGATCCATCACCTCTTAAAATATTTGCCCTTATTTTTGGGACACCCTGTATAAGCTCAGTAGTTTTTGGATTTAGATTAGTTTACACATAATATAACGGTTAATGATCATCTGACCGAAAAGTTGAATAAGCTAAATATAAAAAGAGACAACGAAAGTGTGAAATTTTTCTAGATTCAATTTTAAATCATTGTCTACTATATTCAAAGAAACATAAGGCTAACATGTTACGTACGTTAGTGTATGAATTATGTATTTTAAAATTTATATAGGATATGATAGTAATCATAGAATTTCTTGAATTTACCTTTAACAATATTTTACTTCATTACTCTGTAACATCTGTATTTATGGTATTTCTGTTCGGAGCAACTAAATCGGCATTTTTGTATATATTGACTTGCGTTTCTATACAGGGTGTTTCAAAAAACATGTGCCATCTTTCTTCCTCACGTAAAAATATGAATTATTTTTTATATCAACATAGGTCCGATTCAGATTTGTTTCATAGCTAAAAGGTGTTAAAGTTTTAATATTTTTTCGATTTATTATAATTTTCTTCCAAATACTTTTATCGTTTCAAATGAAATTTTAAGGGTTAAAGGTTACTCTAAATGCGACATATTTTAAAGCTGAAAAAGTGTTGACATATTTACCAGGGACATGCTGGAATATTTTTCTGAAAAAAGCATGTACACCACTAACTTTTTTTCTTTTGTTAGCGAAATAATGTAAACAGTTTAATACCGATTAAAAGTTATCTTTTGATATTTTGTCGATTTCGGCCTCCTTGATGACATAAACGCAATTTTATTAATTTGCCTTGATCCAAGTCTAATATCAACCTTTAAAAAATGTTCATATCATTAACTTGCGAAAATTTTAAATTAGTACTCATTGATTCCTCGTCAAAAAACATGAAAAAAAGTTCTTATAAACATGGGTATTGAAATGCATATTTTTAGTGTTACAGGATGTTAAAGATTTATAAAATTGTTTTTTTTTGTAATTATACTAAATACCATTATTTTTTTATTTGAAATTACTGTTGATTCAACTAATAGTAATAATATTCAATAATAAATTAAGTAAAATATATAATTTATTAATTTTATTTTAATTTTATTAGCTGTGATTAATAAAATTGCGCTTATCTCATCAAGGAGGCCGAATTCGACAAAATATCAAGAGATAACTTTTAATAGGCATTAAACGATCTGCACAATTTTGACCTTGATTGAAAAAAAGTCAGGAGCCCACATGTTTTTCTTTTGAAAAATATTCCAGTGATAACCCATTGTAACGCTATTACTTAATTTTTGTGATAACTAATTTATAGTGATTAAATTAATTAGCTTTTAATTATCAAATTATTTATAAAATAATTATTTTGTTTGTCTTGATTCGTATCGATCGATACTCGCGGAGATACGGCGCGCGCCGTTGTCCCCACTGTGTGTGCTGCTTTCCCCACTCCTGTAGACGAGAGCAGTACCGTTAGAAAATCAAAAGTCGTCAGTTGCTTGGTACCTGGTTTGCGAAGAGTCGACAGCTCCACTCTGCTCCGCCGAAGATAAAATTCGATAGAAAGCCTCGCTTTCTAGAAAGTGCTCACCCGACTACTCCCCGCAATATCCTCTCTTGCGCAGTGTCTTTTCTAGCGAAGTGCTACGCCACGTTTTTCATCAAGTGAAGCTTGTCGTTTGAAAACTTTCTTTTCAGTTTTCTTCACTCTATCACGTGAACGTGTGTCTTAGCCAACGCCTTCGGAAAAGCGGTGAGCGGCTTTACACTAAATTGTGAAAGGCCGTTCTCTGTCTTGCAAAAGGTGGCTGACTATGCAGAGCAGTAGGTAGCGTCCTTTGGTCAGTACTTTCACAAGTATTGTCGGGAGGCGTTTCCTGGGCCTAATCCATCCGTGATTGAGGGGAAAGCATGAAAAATCTACAATTTTGATCGTGGGATGCCGTTTTCACGTACGGTTGGATTGTGGGCTAGTGAACAAACGAAAGACAAGTTTCTTCTTCGGGTTAAGATAGGGTTTAACTGGTAACTTTTTGATTTCGCGATCTTGCCATGCCTGCGCTACCCGCCTGCCGTCTTCGTCCTGGTGCGCATGCGGTGCCCGATTTTCTTTAAGAAAGTAACAAGACACTGCGTAGGTGATTGAAGCGCTGTGTTGGGACCAAACGTCTTTCGAAAGTCATCCTAAGTTTCGAAAGTTAACACATGCGCAGCGCATTCTGCAACCGCAAATACTAGGGTGAGCCATCGCAGCCATTCACCTATCGCCTGCATTTCAGGGCCGCGCATGCGCCCTTTGTTAGAAAATAGAAAGTCTCGCGCTTGCGTAGAATCTTAATCCGCGCCATTTTGCGCGAAACCCCTGAGCCAAGACTTTACGGCTGCTTCTCAATCAATTTTAGTTTAATAAAATTGTTTATATTATTTTAATTTAGACTGATTGTTTTATTTTGACTTTACCTGCACCTTTCATACCTGGAGTCTCCACTGTTTAAAGGCTATCTGTACTGGCAAACGTGGACCTCTACCACTATAAATAACAGAGGTGGCGCCCGAGAGATCTAGATTTACCACTGGGCGTCAATAAGGCTATTTTTCGCAGAACCAAAGAAATAGAATGATGAATGTATCGACACTTTTTTAGCATTAAAATATATAGCACTTATAGTGACTATTACCCTCAAAATTTCATTCGAAACGCCAGAAGTACTTGGAAGAAAATTATAATAAATGGAAAACATATTAAGATTTTAACATTCTGTAGCTACGAAACAAAGCAGAATCGGACCTATGTTGATATGAAAAATAAATCTTATTTTTACGTGAGGAATCTCCCCACGAGATGGCACATGTTTTTGAAACACCCTGTAAAAGGGCTGTTAACATCTTGTTTTGCAAAGGGTTGCTATTATTGCCTAAGGATATTTCGAGTCGAAAGCCTTTTCAGGCTATGTGGCTAGTAGAAGTTAATGTTATTTTATTCCACTGATAGTTTGTTAAATTAATGTTGATACCAAAAATTAATCAGAAAATACATTTTTGTATTTGTATATTCACAACTTTTCAATGTATGATATACAGATTCTATAAAAATACTAATTTTAACACTCTCCGTTTTTAAATAAGAATATACCACACTGTTATACCCTGAAACATTTACCACCCTCTTTATCTCCTTCAATAAATATTTTGCCTACATCGTCAAAACTTTTCGACGCCTCGCAGCCCAAACTGAAAAATAGCCTTAACCGCCCGACACCTTGCCGGATATCCGGCGAATGAAGAAAATGAAATACGATTGAGATGTTCCGGATAGGTGGGGCACGTTCCAGATATCGTTCCCGACGGAGGACTCCGTTCGAAACCTTTTTAATGGGAATATCGACTCTGGGGGCCGAGTTTCGGAGAAAACGGCGTTGCCCGATCACCCTGTTTGCGTCTCGATCAATTTAACGCCTCGCACCGATTAAGCAAGTTTAATTGATTCTAGTCGGGGATTAACCGGCGGGGCTGGATTTAATAAATCTATTTAAGTTAAGTAGTTTCTCAGCTTCGAATCTTCGCAGCAATAATGGCTCGTTTCAATAATAGGTAGAATTTTTTAATACATAAATTTTCCGTATACCGGATGTTTTTCTTAAGTGGCTCACCCCTATAACTTTTTTTATTTTTTCAAATAAAAAACGACATTTGGTATGTTAGTATATGACATAAATAGGAATTGATTGAGGTATTCAATTAGTTATTAGTTTCGGATGACTGCAAATTTTGATTTTTAAATGGTACTCTGGGTATTTTTTAACTTTGTACACGGGGTCCGACAATAGTGCGTCGGGCATCTGTAGCTCCTAGAATAAAAATCTTGAGAATTTTGTTTAAGTGTAGACCTAAAGTATAAACGAGGATATATTTCAGGAAAATATTTAAACTCCTATAGGTTGGCTCAAAAAAGTGTGAGTGGATCGGGATTATTATTTTAAGTGGAACACCCTGTATATTATTGCATTTTTGGCTTCCTTTCAGATCACTTTACATAATCTTAAGATATGTGTAAATATATTTCGATAATTTCAGATATATTAATAAATAAATAATGGATGGAGAATTAAAAAATGAACATTTTTTGTATTTAGAGTATTTCAAAATTTTTAATGGTTTCGCAGATACACGCAGTATTATATGGCTGGCATATTTCATATGGCTCTTTAGTAAACAGTAAAATACGAGAGAAAAATCATTGGGTGGCTATGATAAAAATTTACTGTGGAAAATGTCATATGAAACATAAAACCGTGAATATTTGCGAAACCCTTAAAAACTTTAAAATACTGTAAATACAAAAAAGTCAATTTTTGATTCTCGATCTATGGAAAATAATATACTGTGTGTTCTATTTAAAAAGCAAAGAAAATTTATTTTATATTTTAGAAAGTTTGGCGTAGAATTTTGGACATCCTGTATAATACACGATTACCATATTTATAGCAAAGTAAGTACAGATCATCTAAAATAAATGTCTAATATAGTTTTGATTTCAGGACAGCTCTAGTATTTTCCATAATTTTTTAAAGAAAGGCTGAAAAATATATATTTCTTATTTATTTATTAATATCTCTGAAACTATCGAAATTTATTTACTCGTATCTTAGGATTATGTAGACTAATCCGAAAGGAAGCCAAAAATGCAATAATATACAGGGTGTTCCGTTTAAAAAAAATCATCCCGGTCCACTCACACTTTTTTGAAGCATCTTATAAAAGTCAAAATATTTTGCTCAAAATTTGTATTTAATACAAAATTCACAAGTTTTTTTTTATTATAGGAGTTACAGATGCCCGACGCACTATTGCCGAACCCTGCATAATAGTAATAATAATAATATTACAAATAACAGTGGCAAGATCTAGCTTAGAGCTACTCTATCTAACCACAAAAATATACGAGATAATATACGAAATAAATAATATATCTGTAATATTCATCTAATTGATAGAGACATATTTTTTTAAGCTTTTAATAACTGATGACACATATAATATAAGATAGTTTCACTTCAAATTAATTTCAATAGCCAACTTATAATCTATACTAATATATAAAATCCTTAAGTGACTGACATACTGATTAATCACGATCCTGCTCAAACCACTCAACGTAAGAAGCTCAATTTTGGCATACAGGTTGGTTCTAGGGTGTAGATGTTCGATAAGAAGGGATTTTTCGAAATTCCAGTTCCAAGAGGGTGAAACCACTTGAAACTCAAATATTACAATATTTTTTATTTGAAAAACGGTCAAGTTTCCGAAAAACGCTTAAACACGTATATTTTATTTTGTTCTTTACATATTTTAAGTTTTTTTAAAAATGTATACAGGGTGTTTCGAAAAATCTGGTCATTGATTAATCACGATCCTGCTTAAAGCGCTTGACGTAAAAAGCTGATTTTTGGAAAACAGATTGACTTTAGGGTGTAGAGGTCCGATAAGAAGGGATTTTTCGAAACTCGAATTCTAAGGGGGTGAAACTATCCCTCAAATATTAAAATATTTCTTATTTAAAAACCGGTGAGTTTTTCGGAAAAACTATTAAACACGTATATTTTATTTTGGAGTTTTACATATTTTAAGATTTTTTTATACATTTATACAAGGTGTTTCATAAAATATGACCATTGATTAATCACGCATCTGCTTAAACTGCTTGGCGTTTAAAGCTGATTTTTGGCAAACGGATTGACTGTGGGGTGTAGAGGTTCGATAAGGAGGGGTTTCTCGAATCTCAAATTCCAAGAGGGTGAAAACGCCCCTCAAATATTACAATATTTGTTATTTAAAAAACGGTTAGTCTTTCGAAAACGCTTGGACAAGCATAATTTATTTGGTTTTTTACATATTTTGAAATTTTTTAAAAAATCATACAGGGTGTTCCAAAAAGTTGGGTAATTTCTTACCCACGATTCTGCCTAAACTGCTTGACCTAAAAAGCTTATTTTTGGCATACGGATTTTTCGAAAGTCAAATTCCAACGAGATGAAACTACTTCTCAAATATTACCAAGTTATATAATAATATCGCCATATTGTTTTTTCTCATCATCAGAAAATTTTATCCAGTTTGTATATTAATGGAAATTCTTGCTTTGCTTTATCATCACCATTACAAATGATTAATTCGACGCGAACGAAGTTGCTGGTACACGCTAGTAAATAATATACCTGTAATATTCATTTAACTGATAGAGGGCATATTTTTTTTAAGCTATTAATAACTGATGACATACAATATAAGATAGTTTCACTTCAAATTAATTTTAATAACCAACTTATAATAATTAATAAATTCTTAGAATTAAAATATTATCAAATAATACAGAGAGAAAAATATCAACGACAAAAAAATAAATGGAAAGTTAGGTTACAGCATTTTTTTACGAATAATTTGGTATCATATACTTGATATGCCAAGTCAAATTACTGGTACATTTATTGTAGTAGCACTCTAGATTAAAATTTAAAATACTATTTATTTAAGCAAAAATGTCAAAAGTTGACATATGATACGTCATTCTATTCGAAATGTATTTTTTTTTCTAATAAATTAAAAATATATGTATTTTATATGTTTAATATATTATAGGGATAATATAATAATATTAACAATTACTATTGTTATAATTTTCTTATACAGGGTGGTCCGAACTGTACTCCGGAAACTTCGGCAGCATATTCTTCAGATAAAAATAAGTAAAAAAGTTCGTATAAATATGTGTCCTAGCTTAGTTTCGTAGATACAGCGAGAGATATACTAGGCGTAGAAGTTTCATTTTTATTTCGATTTTTTCAAATAATTTCTGAAGTAACGTCAATATTTGGATGAAAATTAGTGTTTGGGAGTTTTTTGACAGGATAAATTTGATTTTGAAATCAATATGAATTCTATTCGTGGGGGCGTCACCTACATGTGGTTTAACTGTTTTGAAGAGTAATAACTTTTCGCCCGTACCTGTATAAAACTACTGAGTTAAAAAATATACATTTCCGTGATTTTGTAGGCAAAAAATGTCTCTTGGTAAAAGTCGCTACGAGCAACCGTTTTCAAGATATTTAGAATGGAAATAATCAATACATGTCATTAATGACAAAAAATAAACATGTTGAGTAGATAGTTATTTGACTGAAATTATAAATTTGGGAACTTCTTATTGTTTTAAATTAATCATGAATTTTTCTTAGAAAAAATGCCCATAATAAAACAGTTTCTGTTGAACTTTTGGAACACAAACATTTCAAATTTATGATTTCAGCCTAATAACTATTTAGTCAACATGTTTAATTTATGCCAATGATGACAGGTATGTCAGAAATCTCCCAGACACCAATTTTCATCCAAATATTGACGTTACTTCATAAATTATTTGAAAAAAATCGAAATAAAAATGAAACTTCCACACCCTGTATCTCCGAAACTAAGCATTTTAGGACATACATTTATACGAACTTTTTTATTTATTTTTATCTGCAGAATGTGCTGCCGAAATTTCCGCAATATAGTTCAGACCACTCTGTATTATAGCGATAATAATAATTACTATTATCACAATTTTCTTATATATGATTTACCGATTATATAAAAACTAACTCGAAACTTTTTAATTTAGAAACTATACTTATTACTCGAAATTCCGCGACACTGCGTACAAATTACATCGAACAGCAAGCAAAGATGCTGACACGTTTCTTGACCGTATTGTTTTATATTGAATGAGCGGCAAACTCAATATCCGCTTTCAAACAGGGCCTTTTGTATATTGCACAGCTCAATCCGTTCCTCTCGAAGCTAACTAATGCATGAACCGTTTAAATTGTCCTTTGTCCTTTCCGGTAATACGAGGCAGCGAATTCGGGGCACAAGCAACAGATTAAAATGTTTTTCTTGATTCGATCTTGTTTCGTTTCATTTGATATCAAATCTTATTACGGTTGTATTGTCTGGATTTTGAAAACAATCGGAAAGCCATAGAATTGCATTTATATGACAGTGAGTCATTTAATTTTCATTATGATTATTGTTACTTCCCAGTAGCTAATACGCAAAAAAATCGTGGGTGCACGGAAAAAAATCATTTCTATATTCAAGAACAATCATACACTTAAAATTTTACACTTTCTTTAAGGATAGTATTCTTTCCATGAGTACAACAAATATTTGGAACTATTTTACTTTTACACTTGCTTTTTATATATAGTTATAGTCACTTTAAGTAATTTTGAATCTAAAAGAAAGAATAAAATGACTTATATTTAAGAAAAACTTATATTACTATCAAGTGAATAAATCCTTTAGCAACGAAGAAACTATTATTAAATGAAGTATAAATGCTTTTATATAATAATAAGTAGTATTCTTAACTTTTTTAAAACGTTTACTTGAAATCGGTGTATTAAGACTTTCAATAAGTATATTATTCTCGCCGCGAGAATAACACCCCATTTCCAAGAGTTACTATTCTTATATTAAGTGACCATCCCCAACAGCAACAACGCAACAGTGCATTCCTGATTCCTATCTTCATTTCATTGGGTTTCTGTTTCTCTTCTGCGACACGAGACGCGCCGGGTACTTTATATAAATTTTTTTGTTATCGTTTGTTCTTGTGATGTTACAATGGAGGACCTTCTTCAGGCATGGGAGATGACGGATTTGATCCCAAAATTTCAAGGTAATTTTAGCAATAATCCTACATTATTTGATGACATTGGTTTGAGGTTAGGGGGACTCCATTTTAATATGCATTATTTCTTATACACTGGTGGTAAACTAGGTATGTACGCGTTTGGAATGATTCAATTATGTTTTAACAACAATTTATTACTGTCTCGTTTTAAATTAGCGATGCCGCTGTCCAATATCTACCGATATTGGGAAATTACACAGTTTTATTGTATTTTCTTATTACGAAAAGCATATAATTTGGTTTGTTAGGTATTAACCATATTCGGGGTTATTCTGGGGATATTTCAAAATTCCATTGCTATTGTAAATGGAAATTAAGAAAAGATTTTACCAAAACAAGAGTTTCTAACAAGATCGAACCCGAACCTCCGAAAGCGTAGGGTACACGTTACCGAATTTTGTGAGAACTATATAGTTTTTCGATACCGGTTAATATTCGTCCTAAGAAAAACTAGTTTATCCTAAAATCGGGTTTGCCCGGTAACATACATGACAATAATAGAGTTGGGACATGCTAAAAATTTCTCCCTAACCTCCAACGAATGTCATCAAATAATGTAGGATTATTGCTAAACTTACCTTGAAATTTTGGGATCAAATCGTCATCTCCCATGCCTGAAGAAGGTCCTCCATTTTCACATATCACAAGCACAAACGATAACAAAAAAACTTTAAAATTTTATAAACTACCTAGTCGGCGCGTCTAGTAACTAACCTAAAAGTAAGAAGAGGCTTTATTTTATAGTAGGTGATATTACACTTGAATAAAGTAATTATTACATATACACAAAGAATTTTTATACTTAATGCAATAATTTGCTAATTTACAAATAAGTATAAGTAGTACTCGAAACAAGATTTTATCTAGAATTGTCTGGAGTATAGTTATAATCTTAATTTCAATACTAGGTAAATCTTAAATAAAAGATAAATTTTCTTAGCTTCTCAGGATAAGGTTTTCTTGAAAAGAAGTATAACTAGATTTGCGGAATAGGGAAATTAGCATATCGTTGGTTCAAGATTAATAATCTTTAAGCCAGTTTAGCTTTTTTTTCGTGTGTAGTGCAAGAACGGTAAACTACTAGGATTGCTCATCCTCATAAGACGTACGTTCGCCTCTTCCCGCGCTTCAGCTGACAGTTGTGACGTCATTGTAGTCCTTGTCAAAGCCTTCGTGGCCTTTTGTCATGATAGTGTGTATTATTAGTTGCCTATGATAAACTTATAAAAATAACAGCTGAGAAATTTTGAGTTAATTATTTTGTCAATTTTAAATGTGAAAAAGGTGTCTTTAAAGTTTTTAGAGCTATAGAATGTGAATACTAAGTGCCCACAATTTTGTTTATTAATTATTTTAAAGCAAAATATGGAAGTACCCTAAAAAGAATGCTTGCAAAAGGTGATGCTGGGACCTGCTGTTCTTAAAAATGCATAATCCGAGTATTTAATACGATTTATACAGTTAATTTTCTATACTGCATACATATACGGTGTTTAAATAAATAAACTAAATAATAAACGTTTTGCATTCGGCAAACCAATAATGCAACTAATAACCATGACAAGGACTACAATGACGTCACAAAGCGAGTAGTTTTCGCATTGCACCTGGCGGACACTTTTGGCTGAATGAGCAGTCCTCTTAGGTTAACTATTCTTGGGTGTAGTAGAGTGCCCGGAGACTTTTACCTTATTCAATTACTGTGAATGTATTAATTGAAACCTTCTGTATTGTGTTTTATAAATAAAATACTAAAATGTTTATCCATTTTTTTTTCGTTGCTTTTAATTTTTTATTTTAGTAATTTTAGTAAATTCTTAATTATTTCCTTCTTAATTTTTTGATTTGTTTAATTCTTTTTCTAAGTAAATTTATTGAAATAAATAAATCTAATGCATAAGCTATACCTATTCTGCTTATATTCTAACCATTGAAATTTTGATTGAAATCGAATTATACAGGGTGGCGGTTTTTGCAAAGGAGAACAAAAGTTAAATTTTGTAAGCTTGTATAAGTCAATTTAAAGCATTTTCTAAAATTATGTAGAGTTCTACAAGGTGTCCCCAAATAAAGTTACACATCAAACTTATGTTTTTTGTAATGGAACACCCTATATATTAATTGATTTTTCGATTCTAGGAAAAAAATAAAGGTTTGTTTCATTACAAAATTATATGATTAAAATGTATAGTTTTTGAAATACATTCACCGGCACGAAAAATGGGCAGCTTAAAACTTTGATGTAAGTTAAAGGTTAATATATTTTGTTTTAATAGACCGATTTTTATGATTTTTTAAGCAAATTATTTGACTTTTTAGTATCTTTTTCTAAATTAAAAATGAAACTCCCCATTAATTATACGAGGGGAAACAAAATGTTGATATTTTGGTGACAGTTTGAAACACCCTGTGGAATATGTTAAAACAGCAAGAAATTTAAAAATCATTTTATCATCTAGATTCATCCTTTCTCGATGGTTTGTTTTTTGGTTCATCTCACTAGATTTATTTTTGTTGGAAATATTCGCTTTTGAAGAAGATACTAACATTTTTTCGTAATTTTTACATTAAGACCATGCTTTTGCTTTTGGGCCTAGTCAATACATAGAGTAAGTTCTGGTCCCGAAGCAGGCCTTCTTGAAATAAGATTTGCTTCATTTAATCTTCTTCTTATAGTCCGTTAGTTAATATGTACGTTCCTTAAGTGCAATTCATTATCAATTTGAAAAGCGGGCAAATGGCGGTTTCTTAACGATAAACTTACAGTAAGTCGATCGTCTCGACTAAAAATTCTCATACGAAGGTTTCTAGAGATCTAGATTGCCGTCCTTATACACGTGGTCATAATTCCAAAACCACTCAGTATACTACGGTATTAAGGGACTTTTGGAACCGGAATTTTATAGCAAATTCACTGAACTAAACAAATATAAAATATTTTATTTGAAAAACTAAAACTTAAGTGTAAAAATATATTTGACTCACCCTATATATC
Organism: Sitophilus oryzae; assembly: GCF_002938485.1. NCBI lineage: Eukaryota > Metazoa > Arthropoda > Insecta > Coleoptera > Curculionidae > Sitophilus > Sitophilus oryzae. The sequence continues at coordinate 501,908 of NW_022146166.1, forward strand.
TATAAAAATATTTTTGAAATGTGAACTACCATTAAATGCATATTTTGTAAAGGGTTTGTTGTGAAAATCTCAAACAGGAATCCTGTTACAGAGATTTTTCGGAACACGGAGCCATCTTGTATGTATGCATTTGTATGTGTGTGTTTATTTAAATACTGAAGTGAAAGCAACGAATTTAAATGGGTAAACTTTGTAATATATCTTATTAACAATACAATGCAAAAAGTTTTATAAAAATTCATTCACAGTAAATGATTCCGAGGTTTGTATGTCATAAGGGCTTAAAGCATCCACTATTATAAATGCTAATAAAATATTAATATTAATATTAATTATTTTAATTATTTTTTTGTATAATTTTGAGATTTTTCATTGATACCACTGATAAATATTAATACCTACTATCAATATATACAACAGCAATATGACATCGATATTAATATATGTAAAAGTTTCAATAATATATTTCAAACATTGCCACCATTAATCTATTGTAACAACTGCACAATTGTACGAACACATATATATCTCTCTATCTGCTGAAACAATCGAAATTTGTAACGTTTGTAAATATAAGGTATGTTTGTTAACGATTCGATTCAAATTAGTTTCGCGTGTTAATAAGAGCAAATTTAATATAAATATTCAGTTTGTTTATGTATGCAGAGTTGTAAACAAATTTTAAATTTACATATATCTTTAATTTAGAACAATAGGATAATAATTGGTTTTCATAAATTTTCACAGCGTATAATTAAAACTATATATTCAAAAAATATTTAATTTTATTCTATATACATCTATCTATTATCTGAAAAACGGTTCTGAAGCACCAAAAGCAATTTGCGCTCTTTTTATTTCGATTGTACATATTCAAGGAATATCAATAAATCTATGAAAGTAGTGAGGATATATTTTATTAGTCTAAGAGCTAGCAAGCGTTATCGAGAAAGTATTTTAAGACGTCTGGCTCTTTGATATATCTTTTTACTATGCTCTCTGGAACAGCATGCGGCCGGTCTGGCTGCCGATACCCATTGCGTTCACTATTGCGCATCGGAAGAAGTTCCTATATTTTTTTAAATTTAGTCTTATAAATTCTACGCACTGCGCTATGGAGACATGTTCGATTTATATTCAATACTAGAATTTAAAGGACTAATAAAAATATAGGATCTTCTTTCAATGCTGAGGCTACACCGTTTTTGAGAACGGATGCCGAGTTGCCTTGGTTCGGTTCCTCGGGCGCCACCCCCAAAGTTTAAAGTGTTTGAGAGACCACTAGTGCCAGTACGGGTAGCTTTTATACAGTGGAGATGGAGTGATGAGATGAAAAGAAAATAAAACATACAATTAACTAAAACGTAACACTAGGTTTTTATTTAACAAATTAATTATGTACAAAAGTAATCAAGGAAAATTCACGTTCTCGAATTGTAACAATAGTGAAATAAAATGTATATTTAGAAACCCGTAAAGCAAAATTTATAATAACAACCGTGTAGCTCTAGAGTTCTGGTCGATCATTCCCAGTACGTAACTCTCTGAGTGATTCTATCACGCGAACTCAAGACGCGTTCCCAAAGTGACGTTCTATTAGACACGACGACGCGAGTTCCAGATCGGCATCGGATTTAGCGGCGTCCCATTGGACATAGACACGTAGTACCGAAGCAACACATTCTACAGCGACGTGACTCTCTAAACGGCGGCGACGTCACATGGTCACAGCTAAGTATTTATCGGAGCGGTGTCCTTTTTGACAGTGAAATACGGACCCCGGATCGGCGTCGGAGTTACAAGCGTCCCGTGACACACTCACGCGAATCCTGGATTGATCGCGAAGTTAACAGCGTCCCGTGGGATACACAAACGCGAGTCCTGGATCGATCGCGAAGTTAACAGCGTCACGTGGGATATACAAACGCGAGTCCTGGATCGATCGCGAAGTCTGTTTTCTCGTGGGATACAGACGCGAGTTCCGGAGTGACGTTGACGTTAGCGACGTCTCGGCGAGTTCCCGAGTACGTCTTATACGCCGTTCGGATAAGCGCAGCACGTATACACACAGCCCGGTCAGCAGGGTGCCGTCCGGACGGTACACCTAGATAATTACGGGAGCGACAAAACCAGCCTCGGGATTTGGGCGAGATCCTGTTCTAGCCCCATAGATATTCGCGCCCGGGCGTTTACTGAACCACTTTAGCTGTCCCTTAAGACAACCAATTAGTTATTATCCCGTAATTAACTTTTCCCGAGAGGTACGCTATACCGGAGCAGTTGTCAGGCCACCCTTATGTTGCTTAGTTTCCGGGACGTGATTCCCGGCACCTGCCCTAGTACACCGTATTCCCTCTTTCGCCTGGTCGGCGACTCGACTACTAAAATAAATTTAGAACCCCTCTCGGAAGGATACGCTACACCGGAGCAGTTGTCAGGCCACCCTTATGTTGGCTAGTTTCCGGGACGTTATTCCCGGCACCTGCTCTAGCGCACCGTATTCCCTCTTTCGCCTGGTCTGCAATCTTCACTCTCCCTTATCCCTAAAACGCGTCTAGGTGGTACAGTAACCGCTAGTAATTATAACAAGGATACGACCTACCTTCGAACACTTCGGCGGCTGGTGCTTACCTAGCGCAGTACGGCGGCTGGCAGCAGGTCACTTGGCAGGCACTCCGGACTCGACTTCACTGTTTCACGTGCGACCACAAACAGTCTCTCTGGAACTGCTGCAGCCAAGGTACTCGACTCGCGCTCCCCTCCACTCAATCTGCACTAGCAGAGTAGGGTGATCTGCGCGAACGGCTCGATTTCTTGCATTAAACTATAGCGACCAAAACCGATCAAAACTCTCTTACAATATGGCAATTAAATATTTAACTTATTTAATTCAACAATCGGAACACTAATGAAGTTCATTACCATAATGATTTAACAATAAAATACATTGACTGTCATTATTAAAAGAAAATGTCCCTATTATTCTAGTATAATATTAATTAACGCAATATACAGGGTGTCCCAGGAATGAGTGTAGAAATTTTTATGAACTTCATTACAATGCGCAGTAGGGAACGCAACGTTTACCGGCAGCCAGACGGGCCGAATGCTGTTCTAGAGAGCATAGTAAAAGATATATTAAAGAGCCAGACGTCTTAAAATACTTGTTTTTCCGACGTTGCTAGCTCTCGTACTATATGGAACACTCTTTAAAAATAATATACCGGGTGCGTCTCAAAACTGAATCACCCCTATAACTTATTTATTTTTTCAGTTAAAAAAATCAGATTTGGTATGTTAGTATATGACATAAATTAGGATTGATCGACGCATTCAATTGTTTTCGGTAACTTCCTGGTTCACCGGAAATGACTGCAACTTTTGATTTTTAAATAGCACCCTCGGTATTTCTTTACTTTATTCGATAGAAAATATATAAACTAACACACTTGATATATCATATGTCAACTTTTGACATTTTCGCATATGTTTTATTTGAAATTATAACTTGCGGTTCGTAACGAAAATTTTATTCGAAATACCAAGTGTGTGGTATCAAATTATTCGTAAAAAAATGCTTTTTTTTCAAATATGCTAATGAGTCACTCTTGTTCCATTTCAAAAAATCGAGATATGATTAAAAATACGATTTGAGCATTTTCTAACCGGCCAGAATAACACACTAAAAACATTAGACGATCAAATCTATTTTTTCGAGACTCTTTGATTAGGAATTAGTATTTTTAACATAGTCGTGGCACTCTAGATTGAATTTTAAAATACGATTTTTTATTAAGCGAGAATCTCAAAAGTTGACATATGGTATGTCATTCTATTCAGAATGTCATTCTCTATCGAATAAAATAAAAAAAAATACTGAGATTAGTAGTCATTTCCGGTAAAACAGGAAGTGACCAAAAACAATTGAATACGTCAATCAATCCTAATTTATGTCATATATTAATATACCAGTCTCGTTATATGGGTGAGTCACTTTTCAGACACACCCGGTATAAATCTATCAATATATTTTTAAATTTTATCATCACTACAGCAAGACCTTTTAACATTTGTCTTGCCGAGTCTAGCCGAACACCGCATTCGGGTCATGATAGTTTCCGAATAACCAATGAATAAATTTCGAGAAATTTTTTGATTGGTTCGGATGAAAATATAAGTCAGCCAATTTCGTAATTCGACGGAAATGATATTCTACATCCTAAAAATATTATAAGAATAACGAGTCACTAGCAAGAAATTTAATGTTACCAGCATTGACGTGCCGACATCAAATTTTCAAGCGACGCGCGACGTTTGCTCCAAATCCCGCTCTTTTTTTTGTCCCAAAATAAAAGCTTGAAAGAAACTTCTTACTTCAGCAATTAGAACTTAAAAATCCCCTGTAATTAAGAAGGACACTGCGACACTGACCCGATTAATTTATTCAGATCATTCGGACGCTTCGAGCCATTAAGAAAACAAACACAAAACAAGAAGCTCGAGACTAAGTTATCGTTCATTTTTAATGGAAGCTCTTCGCCAAGATACGTCTATTTTCATCTCGCTGTTAAATTAATTAAGGTATTGCTTCCTCAGCCTCGATTAACGCCGATAAATAATTATTTACAATCGATAGTTCGTTAGAGAGACAATTACCGGAGCTAAATGGTATCCGGGCGACAGTTAACTTTAAATGTCTTGTTTAAAAATAGAAAACAGAGTGTTAACTTTTAACTGCTAAGACTGGACGCACACAGAACGAGCAAAACTGCTTTAAAAAATAAAAACACTAAATCACCACAATACACCAAAACACTTTTACTTTTACCTACTTATAATCTAGTTTATAATCATCTGCTGATGATTCTAACATGGTTAGCGAAACGCGCGTCCAGTGTAAAAGTAAAAGTGTTTTGGTGTATTGTGGTGATTTAGTGTTTTTATTTTGCTGTTTAATACCAAAGGTTCCAACCCTCAACTGTAAAACTGCTTTATTCAAAATTCTTTTTGACTGGGCGAAAAAGTGTCTTGTCTTTTATAAAAACGTTAGAATGTAGAATACTATCGGAGGGGGTAATCACTGGGCGACCTTACAGATCTCTTATGAGATTGAGATCTCACCCCTTCTTGAGTTATATAACTCACCATACTCTTACATACTCATAGGACTTTGACAAAAGCCAGTATTTGAGACGGCTTCACAGAGGCTAGTTCTCCATCTCCGATATCAGTCGTACCAAAGTTCGTGGCACGAATGGTTGTCGTCTTGTTCTCTATTTTCCCCACAGAATCTGCATTCGCCGTCGTTTCATAGCTTCAATCTACTGAAGTTTTAATACTCAATAATACTTCTATCCCTTGATAGCTTGGTACTTAAACTATATAAATATTTTTAAAACCAGTAGGTAATTTATAAACAAATATAATACACTCAGATGCAAAAAAAACGCAACGAGGAAATTTTTGTTTTTGCCAAATTTAACGTGTTATATTTTTCCAATTTTTAGCCTTATTTTCATGATTTTTTTAGCAAATTGTATATAATTATATCAACTTTAATTCGTAAACTCAGTTTTTTATAAACTTTAGTATTTGGCGTATTATACAGGGTTAATTGAAGGGTTGTTTTTTACCTTAACTTTAAAACAGCCTGTACAATAATTTCGTGTGTATTTTTTTTCAAAAGCATTTCCCCTTAAGATTTTGTTTTTTGGATCACGTCAATACATGCCTTGGTTAATTTTTAACAGCGAAATGCAGTTGCCACCAACATCTTGCAATTTTTTCAATGATCATAAGTTATTTTTCAATATGACAAGGCGGCTTTGGTGATTATTGTGAATTATATACCACTATGAACTGTCCATCCTGTTCGACGTTTGGGAAATGCTTTGAAGGAGAGAAGAGGTCGCGAAGAGTACCACCAGTTTCATTAAACGAACTTCGCTTGGTCCTTAAAGAAGGATTGGAAAACATAACGCAATATGATATATGCAGCTTCAAGGATAGTATAAACGGACGATATACAGGCAGTTATAACAGCCAAGGGAGGCAATACAAAGTATTAGGGTATTTTTTACATTTTTATTCTCTTTCTATAATACTTGAGTATTACAGATGTTTTTTTTAATATTGTTAGTTCTGTTATCGTTATTAATGTTTATTAAAACCAGGACTCTCTTTGTATCGTTAGTCTTTAACGTTTTTTTTTCAAATTTAGTATAGAGTATTCAATGCAGCGTAATATGACGTTACGATAATATTGGTGACTATTATCCATCTCGTCATATTAAAAAATTACATCAAAAAGTGATGATAATTGAAAAAAACTGAAAAATTATTGTGATCAAATCATTTCGCTCTTAAAAATTAACCAAAGCATGTATTGACATGAATCAAAAAAGAAAATACTCAGGAGTCATGGTTCTGACCGTAAAAGTATATTTTAGGAAAATTTACGGTAAAAAACAACCTTTCGATTAACCCTGTATAATATGCCAAATACTAAAGTTTATAAAAAACTTAGTCTACGAATTAAAATGAAAATAGGGCTAAAAATATCAAAAAAACACCTTAAATTTGACCAAAAATTTCTCCGTTGGGTTTTTGAGTGTATTAAACTATCTTAAAAAAACTCACCTAACAATTAAATCACGAAGGAATAAGAGGAGGAAGACGCTACATCTGTTGCGAAAACGGTATCAGTCAGCCGAAATAGCCCAAGTTATGTCCCCACTAGCAAAACCGGTGCGTAAAACTGTGCTCGCTACCGTAGTTGTACAATTCTTGTCTTGTTGTACAAAGGTGTCCACATCCATAGGCCACAGACTACAAAGTATACTTTAAAAATACAAAAATTAAATAAACAGTTATTATTACAGCCAATACAACGATTAATAGAAAAATTAAAACATATTTGTTTATTGACATCTATTACACTTTAAGACATTTTAAATTGCAGGCAAGTGCAGTTTCTTTACGCATTCTATTTCCCATTGTTGTCTACTGACAAAGAAAAACAATACAGGGGAGGACCTAATGATTAAAGCCCTTAAGCCAGCGGTGGCTTCTGCATTATACACACACGTGTTTTGTTCGCAGCACAATCGAAGCAAGTAAATATTGTAACAAAACTTTATCAACAATTCCCTTTGAATTCCGTATTTACACAGAACGATAGAACCGTAGAGACACGATGTTTTTGTAAAGAAAATTCATTAATTTAATTGCAATTTTTTTATTCCATTATAATATTACATTTTTGACAACAATTGCCAATAGTTCTGAAGAACTACAACCACAAATTAATGAACTAAATACAGCTAGCAATAATAACTAGCAAAAATAACAGCAATTAAGAGACCTAGAAGAAGACCGAACCTGAGATGGGACAATGATATTAGGAAATTAGCAGGGATAAAATGGGCCCGCATAGCTAATATTAGAATACCATGTGACCACCGGCACTTACCCTAGTATCCCACAGGCAGAAATCTACGCTATCGAGAGATGCGTACAACTTATCTTGTATTAGGAACTATCGGAAACAAGAAATAGCCATCTTATCTGATAGTCAAGCAGCGTTAAAGGCGATCAACTCAGGATCAATCAATCTTCGAAATTGGTTAAAGAATGCATAGAGAAGCTGGATAAATTAGGCAAAGAAACAAAGTCCTCCTACACTGGGTGCCTGCTCACCAAGGGATAGAAGGCAGTGAAAAAGCAAATAATCAGCTAGGAAAGGAGCGAACACTCTACTAACTGGACCAGGTTCTGCTTTCCAAGTGGTAACCAACTCAAGGCGGAACTCAAGAACTTGGAAGATTCCAGCCGCAACCTGAATGGAGATCTTGTAATGGTCTAAGACACTCGAAGAAGCTTCTGAGGGCTTATGATCAAGAAAAATCACAGATCTTCCTGGGTCTGAGTAAGAATAATCTTCGGATTGTCACGGGGTTTTTAACAGGACACTGTCTCCTCAATGAACACCGCAGTAGATTGAAACTAAGAAGAAAAACGGCGAATGCAGATCCTGTGGGAAAGATGGTGAGACACCAGTACACCTCATCACCGAGTGCGCCGAGACGATAACCTTTCGTGCCATGAATTTTGGTACGACTGATATTGGAGATGGAGAAGTAACCTCTATAAAAACCGTCTCCAGATACTGGCTTTTGTCAAAGCCCTTTGACTGTATGATGAGTTATGATTCAAGAAAGGTGGACACAATAAATCTATAAAGTCGCGGTGATTAACCCCCCTCCCACCTCATTCTAAATTCTTAAAAATTCTAAAAAGCAGAGGTCTACACCATAATTGGAAATTAAGCCAATGCTTCGAAAATGATGATGATGATGATGTAACATCAAAAACTTAATAATATACATAAATAGAGAGAGAGAGAGAGATTTTTATAATTAGTTCGACACAAACAATATTTTTTCTACACATACGTATTGAAATACACTACTAAGAAGTACAATATGATCGAAAAATCGGCGTCAGCGATAGCTATGGAATGAAGATCGATGTTCATTTCCAAGATAAGTGGACGCCGTTTTTGCCCAATCATACAGGATATTAATTAGCTATCCCTACAAAACATACTTATAACTAGTTTATTAACAATTTTCTGGAGAGACGACATTTTTATCAAATTTTTTTTTAAAAAAATTATGACACTTAAAATAAACTTCTTCATTCATGTATGTTCAAATACACTTCTAAGAAGAATATTTAGTTATTAATACAAACATTACACACAAAAGTGCAATCGTGACAATTGAAATGGGCATTGTTGAAACGGTTGTTCCAATAATTCAACAGTTAGCGCTTGTCATTCAACTGGTCAGTTTAGCTCAATAAATTAATCTGTGCGTCCTGCCGGACGGCGCGGCGGTCATTGCCTCACTGCTCCAATTAATTTCCATCAGCAGATAAGTTCATAGTTCCTGATAACTGCTTTGTGCCAGTTCCGTATACGAATCTGTGTTTACAACAAAATATATCATAACAATGTCCTAGGTACTATTTGGTACCTAGGGTTAAATATTAAAAATATTACATGCAAGTGTCTGAAGTATCACAAAAATAATAATACACATATTATAAGTTTCATAAGAAATACTGCTTTAACTGTGGTGGAGAATAAAAGAAATAGTCCAGTAAGTGAAGTGGTCACAACAAACCACGGCTTAGTTTGTTAAGTTAACATCGTGTTAGGCCGGCTTTAGCCAAAATATGGCCCCAAATGGCCGAAAACCGTTTTTCTCAAATATCTGCCAAAAATATGAAATTTACAAACTTTTCTTGAAATAGAAATAAACCCTTAAGTAATTACTCACAAAATGACTTATAATTTTTTACGTAGAATTAGTAGTTTTCGAGATATTCCGCCTCGAATATCCCTCAATTCTCTGCAAGTCTTAACGCTCCGAAAATAAATTTCATAAGCGTATCATTGATTGATAGTTCTTTCTTCTTTCTTAAAGTGCCGTCTCCATTCAGTGAAGATAGGCAACAACCATGGCAAAATCCTCTCTATTTTTCGCTCTTCTCAGCAAAGTATGTGAGTCCAGGCCTGTCCAATCTCTGATGTTCTTCAGCCAGGAGCATTGCCGTCGTCCGGGTCCGCGCTTTCCCTCAATTTTACCCTCGATGATGAGCTGAAGGAATTCATACTTGCTATGTCTCATGATATGGCCCAAATAAATAATAAATCACGAATAAAAATAATAAATCACGAAGGAATAAGAGGAGGAAGACGCTACTGTTGCGAATCTGCTAAATCTGTTGCGAAAACAGTATCAGTCAGCCGAAATAGCCCAAGTTATGTCCCCACTAGCAAAACCGGTGCGTAAAACTGTGCTCGCTACCGTAGTTGTACAATCCTTGGCTTGTTGTACTAAGGTGTCCACATCCATAGGCCACAGACTAAAAAGTATACTTTAAAAATACAAAAATTAAATAAATAGTTATTATTACAGCCAATACAACGATTAATAGAAAATTAAAAACATATTTGTTTATTGACATCTATCAAAAAAAGGACCCAATCTTCAATTTGGTGACATGCCATATTTCGGCCAATATTGGTGAAAACCGTTCTTTGGTCCTGGCGTCGGGCCGTTTTTAACCATTTTCCTGAGACTTTACGAAAAAAGCATTGAACTTTTTGCAGAGATAATGACCCAAGCTTATTTTTTTATTTAAGAAACATTTTGTAACTTGTATATTTTGGCAGATACTTGCGAAAAACTTATTTTTTGGCCATTGGGGCCAAAGGTACACACAATCCGCCTAAAAAATCATGGTCCTAATCTAACCATCCTATCCGATAATCGAGTTGCAGCATTTAAAGTGATCAACTCAGTACCATCAATTTTGAAGTTTGTCAAAAGAATGCTCAGAGAAGCTCAAACAAATTAGGCAAACAATCTAGCTAGAAAAAGCAGCGAACACTCCACTAATTGACGAGAACCGTTCTGTTTTCCAAGCGGGAACCAACTGAAAAATACTTGAACTGAAGAACGTGGAATACTCCATCCGTAACTTGGAATGGGTGTCCTCCAACTCCAACAATGCAGATTCTGTGGGAAAACGGGGAAACACCAGAACACCTTATCACTGACTGCGCCGAGACGATGACCATTTGTGCCATAAACTCTGGTACGACCAAAGGTACGACTGATATCAAAGATGGAGAGCTGGCCTCCGTGGAGCTGTCTCAGATACTGGCGTTTGTTAAAGCCCTTGTATGATGAGTTATAACTCGTTATAACCTCAAAAAAAGGGGAACACCTCCTAAAACATTCTACATTCTACACAAAGTCATGGTCAACGAATTAAGCTGAGACTTTTTCGTGTACTTATTTACTGGACTAAAATAAAAACTGGTGAAACAAAAATAATATTTCATATTTATGTTTTACCAGATAATCCTGACTAACCAAACTAACCGATTTTTCTTCCTCCTCACACGTTTTTTCAGTTTTTTTAACATTGAAAATGTTTCTCTGTTATCCTATATAAGGGAGCCCAAATCGAATTAAAAATGCTACATTTGCCACACCATGACGTCATATATACAAGGGTAGGAAATCTCGGCGCAGCGGCGGCAGTCGGCCAGCGCCCGCAAAAACCATTACATCGCTAATTGTTTATTGATATATCTTTTATTAGTTTAAAAGCAAAAAAATATGGGGTTTGCTTTTATACCTTATGCCAAGCCATAAGCGAAACTTTTAAATTGCTTTTTTCATTTAGGGCCTTCGTTTTTCGTTAAATGAAAGTTATATTAAAAAAAATCTATTTTTAAACCAAATTTCGCATGATTGAAATGATTATTCATGTTTAAAGTTTTTTTTGGTCATAAGTGCTAATGGAAATGTTTTTTAAAAATATAAAAAATGTAAATAATTATAAAAATTACTCCCTATGAAGACTTTATTGTGTACTGGACTAAAAAATAAGTATTTTGTTTTCTCTATACGGTGGTATTAATATATCGATTTTTGTTGATAGTGCCCTTTTACCCAGTCTAATTTTGTACTACTTTCGGAATAAGGGTCCCCATATCATGTACAGTACTTCCATCCCTGAAAAAATCAGCTTGTGACACCGAAGTGAGAGGTAACGTCAAAAATAAGCTTTAATCTACCTACATCATAGGTGTAGGTACTCTAGGTATATTCTACCTAGACAGTAGCTGAACTAGCTGACAGTAGTAATTAATTTGTTATCCGATAAGTAGTTGTCATTATATAAGTTTAATCATCTTATACCTCCTAACGGTAGGTTTTGGATTTTTCCTGATTGCCTTTAGGAAATTCGTCGTCTTAGAGAGTAAAATTATCTCGAACGATTTGTATGAAAACTCCTTACTATTTGGTCTAGGAAGAATGAAATCCTACAGAAAGAATTAGAAGAAATTTTTGAAATTCATCAACCAAATGGGGTAAGTTAGTAAAAGTTTATAGTAAAACTTGGTGACCTCTGGGTTATACACATAAACATTAAGTATGGTAAAGCGAATTTATGAAATTTATAGTAGTAGTAGTAGGAATGAAAGTTTTGCTGTACGAAAATGCAATACTATAACATTATAAACCAGGCAGTAAAATTTTATACAAGGGTTTATTTAGTGACATCATAACGAAATATAGCTTCCTCAATTATCCTTCAAAGAATAAAAATAACCTATAAAAGAGAGTATTAGTGTTTTAATAAAGTCAAAAAAAAAGATGAAAAATAAAAAACATCTATACCACTAGCTCTTATAAAAGAAGTAAAAATCATTTAATCAATGCATGAACGATTCGAGGTGTAACGCGAACGTAGTCGCGAGAAAGCGAGTACTTTATTAAATTATTTTATTTAACTCATTAATTTTCATTGAAAAGGAATTTTGTACCTCGCCACCATATTAGTTAAAAAACGAATTGAAACCTCATATCAAATTTAAGTTTTGCGATTTTGACTTCTTATACTTTTACAAAAAATCTGAACACATTTTAAAAGAAAGTTTCTTGATAATATTTGTGTAGTTTGACTGGCTAAGTTGTAACATAAATTTCTACGACCGGTCCACCTAGTGGTCTGCAGCATCGCCTTGTGGTGCAAACGTGGGCCTGTTAATCTGTGACGTGACGCACAACAGCCAAGAAAACAGAAGCGTGGCTTAAGAATTTATACAGTAGTAGTAATGTTTTGTGTTTAAATGGGGTTTGCCTTTAACAGTTAAAATAATATATCGTAAAGTGTAACTTTCCGTAAGAATTCTTTATCTGATCATTGATCATGACCTGTCATCATGTTAACCTGATGTTTGGTATGTTATTTTGTTTTTTTCGGAAGTTCGTTATTTAAACATATGTATGTAATACACTCATATTAACACTAATCATATTTTTACGTTTTATTTATCATTTTCAATGCCCCCCGGTTGCATCTTTGTAAAGGACTGTGAATTTTTAAATCTAGGGATTAAAATGATCGGCATTATCCCAATTTGCATCTGGAAGTCGCGTCAGCGGAAAGAAACCTTGAGTAGGGGGCAGCGACGACGCTGCGATAAGACGTTTTGTTTTAATTAAGGCCCGAAAAAGTGACACTCGCTTAAACGACAACAGCGCCGAAATTCGCCTCGTCTGCCGCATCGTTTTCCGGAAATTTAATATCTTGTAATTTTAGAATCTGCCTCTCTTTTCTGCTTTCTTCTTGGGCCTGGCGTAAATGCCGCGCAAGGGAAAAAATGGATTTAATCACGTTTCCGCTACAAGGCTGTGCAATTTTACGCCCCTTGATGAGGAAAAATTTTAATATAGAGAAAAAAAAAAATATATTCGCCTAATGTCCCGATCTTCCGCGTCTTGTTTTTTTCATAATTGAGTGACATGCGATATACATTTATTTTTGACGCGCGATGGGGAGTAAAAATTGAAGGCCGCGAGTCAGCCTTGATTGACGGCTGCGGGACAGCATTGTAGTTGTTTTATTTTTTCTTTTATAAAATTCCAAATTTTAATATTGTTGGCGCCATCTATTCGCTAGATTTTAAACTTCATTCAGTACAGGTAGCGGTTCCTTTCCATAAAAACAAATTTCATTCAGTATAGACGATACAGTTCACTTAATTGCCTTTGGTCATATGACCTGTCAATTCGAAGACCTCCGTTTTGCGAAAAGGAGGCTTTTTCCGAGAGATTGAGATCAGAAAAAGACGCGTGGTTCAGCGTCCGACGAATATCAGAGAAAAAGGGCTTTATGAAACACTTTTCCTAACAGTAAAGGCACGGGTATACAAAGGTGGAGATTTGAAATCCTGTAGAATATACTGTTCAGAGCCTAGTTCGTGCTTTTTTTGGCCTTTTCCTGGAATAAGATCACAGTAAGTGTATCTACCATTTTGTATCGCCATGTCTAACTAAATTTTATTTCAGTTATTCCTGCTTTTTTATTTATTTTGATAATGTTTGATTGTGCATTACTGGTTTGGATCGGCATATGGTTTGGCTATATTTTGGAATGTGTACAGCTGATTTTCAGACCGTAAGCTATTTTTTTTTTGGTGCCTCTGGGTGACTACCGTTCTTGAGAGTTTTTTTTTATATAGAGTAACTGGCGTATAAGAAATTGACGTATAAGTAACTGGCATATGAGTAACCACTTTTGAGACAGTATTTATGACTCTACATTTATTCTACTGATATCGAAGACTCCTGCTACTATCGAAGCGTCTACATCCACTTCCGTTAATCTGGAGACTGCCTGCCTACCTTTTCACTACGTCACAAAATAAAAAAAAATACAGATAAGTTCTAAGTTCAACACACAAGGTATTCCCTAAATTTTTTTTACTTTGAGATAATATTTTTGAATATCTCTTTGTAAATTGTTGTCATTTATTCCATATATTATAGTCAAAATTTACCTTTTAGTTAACATTATAAGTCATGCTTTGTCCTTAACGGTACGTTTTACTCCAGTATGATCTTTTATGTGAGAATCGCCAACACGGATTCATTTTTGAAGGTTATTGTACACGACTTGTTTCGAAACATCATCGTATTGTTACTTACATAAATTTTACCTGTTTATATATTACGTAGTATAGTATACTGGAGAGAACTCTAACTAAATTTGAGTTTACTTAAAGCAACTAACGATTTCATTGGGATAATTGAAACTGGGTTTAAAAACTGATTGATACTGTGTCTGTTTTTAAATGTTCAACGTAAGATAGTTATATCTGACTTTTATTCTTGATGAACATAATAGACCCTTATTGCTGTTGATTATTTTATTTAAGCTATTTCATGATCAAATTCTCTTACTGGTTTCTTACTTTACCTTTTCATACCCAAAGTAAGTGGCGCCCTTTCACTGTCTTTGACCATTACTACTTGAATACTTAACATCAATTTTAGAATCTTTTCAGCCTATACATTATTACTTTTATTTTATTATTTAACAACATTATTAAGTCACCACAGGTCACAAGCCTTACCTACGAACCCAGCTCTCCTCTAACCCTGAGCAACGGATGCTTTTTTCTGTTTGAGTGATGACAGAAAAAGTCGTCACAGCATCACCTTGTCATGCCGCGAAGTTTATGCGAAGCATCAGATCAAAGAAGTAATCGTTGACAGGAGATATGTCTTATTTTGATTATTTTATAGGGTTATAGCACAGGTTATGGTTGAGAATTGCTTTCTAGTTCGTTTAATTTAATTACTAAAACCAAAAGCAGTTCCAAAAGATATTTTAAAACAAAAAATAAAAATCCAAAATATTTATTATCGATTAACATGGATTTGAACGATAATAGGTAAGAACACTAAATTGATTCGAATAATCGAATAATAATAATATATATATATATATATAGTCTGTCCAACGAGAAGATCCTTGACAGTGATAGATGTGTTCGTCATTTTAATTTCAAAGTAGTTTATTTTTATTTTTACAAAGAAATAAGTTGGTACAACTGGAACGCATAGCAGGAAACAATATATGTATTTAAAATTTAACCACAAGTAACTTCAAAAATATTGTAGTGTATAAAACTGAAAATGTAATCTACTTATTTTATTTAAAAAAAAAAAACGGTATGTGTTAATACAAAACAAACAAAAAAGAAGACACCACATACCAAAAATACAAAGAACTATTTTACTTTCAAGCTTTATGAAACTCCCGCATTTATGATTATATTTTATCGATATAACTTTATGTACAAATACAATTTGTAATATTCCGCAGGAATAAATAAAACATCATAAATAAAACAAACTATTTTATTAATAATAACACTTACCAAATTTTATACCTCACAGGTTACTAATTAACTTAATCTTAATTTTTTAAACCAGTACCTTTTGACATTATTTTTCTGCAGTACTAAAAACTAAAATCCATTATTATCGTGTGATGTCGATATTTTACAGCTACTCCAGTTTTTTGTATACGTTTAGTACGATCCTCGTACCATATTCGAGATGCACTTATTCACAAACGAGATGGCATGAACTTTATTGATAGTAATTTTATTTGGGTATATAAGACTCCTTTCTTGCCTGGCAGCGATTAAACTGGAAGCTCTGATTCTACAGTGCTAATTTTCACCTCGATTTTTCCCTCCACTCTGACTTCAAAAAAGACACAAAACACGTAATAACACGAATCAAAATGCATCATCTTTCAAAACGCATGGTATTTGTCAAAGTTGTCACAAAATTATAACCTATAATTTGGCAAGACTTTGACAAACGTCAAAATCTAAAGGGCGAGTTCATACGCATCGGCGTCCGTTTGTCGTTTATCGTTCCGTCAAACCAATAAAATTGAAATACGATATGTCATTTTTGAAATAAGCCAATAAAACTGGTTAAAAACAACAAAGTGATGACGCATGACGAATTTATATTTAAACTCATCCATAGTTAACTTAAAATTATTAGAAACTTTTTAGTAAAATAAATAGATTGGTATGGGACGTGTCATCTGCTTTTCTTCTGTCATCGTCTGTCGAAATCTTACCTGAGAAAACAACAGAGTATATGCGGTAAACGACGTTTTTTTTATGTTTAATCATGAACAATTTTAATTTTAAAAAATTTTGATCATCTCACACACTGGTTAAAGGTCTAGTATTTACTTAATATTTTATAATCCTTACATGATTTTATCCATTTACAATTTTCCTTTTTGTAAAATTTTATAGATACGCCTGTGTTCTGCAATGTCCATGTATGTTTTATTTGTAATTTTAATGACGTAATTTTTTTTTGAATTGATCTGTATTGTATGATATTTATTATTATTTGTATATTTGTTGTTGTGCTTTTTTGTTTGGTGAATGCTTTGTCGATGAAGCTATTTAGGCTTTTTGCGGCCAATAAAGTTATTTAATTTTATAACGCTAACATTTGCCTATAAAGTAGTGTCGCTATCTTACTCCCTATGAAAATGTGACATCTGGCTTTTCCCATGTAGTCTTCAAATGTCTAAAATCAGCAGGAAAAAGACCTACATAGTAAAGCCACTATTGTTCAATCATTCATAGGTCTTTTGTTGGCATTTCACAAATAAAATGAATTGTCTCATCAAAAACTGAAAATGCAAAACAAAAATTAAAAAATAAATATCTATACAAATAACCATACCTACGTCTATTTATGTCCTACCATATTATATTTATAAATCCGTATTTTAACCAATATTTTAATATCCTAGCCTTGCAAATAATCAAAATGCACATTTTATATCAAGAATAGTAATGGGTATACGCAGTTTCCAAGGATTTCAATAAATCTTTAATATTCAGGATTTAAAAAAAAAAAAAAAAAAAAAAAAATTTTTACTAGTAGATCTTTTTTACTAGTAGATCTACTGACAAACTGTTTGAATTCAACATAGTGGTGTATACCAAAAATTTTACTTCTAGTAACAAAAATTCACACTTTTTTCAAGAAACAATAACGATAATTTCACTCATATTAATCCAGTTTCAATCGATATTTTCTGTTCTCACTTGAGAAGGAAAGGTCTATAAATACCGATGTCAACAGTAAAGGTAATTAGAGACCGATTTGCAAGTTGGAAAGTTCCCGTCTCCAACTACATCGACCGATTCTCCGACTCTTTCGGGACGCGCTTTTGTTCGCGCGCGGGAAGTATTTAAGTCTTTTATTCGATTAAACGGCGGGCCATGCAAATTGCTTTAATTAGCCGCTAAAGACGAGCCGAGTCTCGCGGCAAAAAGTTCGAATTTGTTTAGAGAGAGCGAAGCGGCGCGCACAATAGGACGAAAACCAGGGTTTAATTAGGTTGACGTCGTGTGACAACGACGCTGCAAAGCGTCGAACCGTTGACACGTTTGTTTTTGGTTGATTTTAGAAGGAATTTAGACTAATATAAATGACGGTACAGTATGGCAAAAATAAATAAAATTAAAAAAAAATGCCTTTATTGTCAAAAAATTTACAATTTGTAGACAAAGGTAAAGCAAACAACAAAAGAGAATACAAAACAAGTATACAAATTACATTGTCGTCTTATTGTTTAAAAATAAACATTTATAAATAAGCTTACAATATCAAAGAATAAAAAAAAATAAAAATAAGATTCAAAGATATTTAAAGTTTATATAGTAAATATGTATAGTAATAGCTAATATTAGACCAGTGTTTACAAGATCAAACTCGATTATCAAAATATAAGTCATTTACGGCGTAGAAAGCCTTGTTTAGTAAATAAGATTTTCAATGCTTTATGAAATGAAGAAAATAATGTTATGGGTTTGATTTCAAATGGCAGGTTATTGTGCACTTTTTTCGAGTTGTATGTGAATATCGAACAACTCTCTTCTGGAGCCTGATGCGGTCAAATTGAGTCGCACAACACGCCCAGAATGGATGGGCATATCTGAGGTGCGACTCAAAAAAGTGCATAATAAACAGTTCCAGCCACTCACAAATTAAGCTCCTTAGAAACAGATCTTAATGCAAAAACAGGCAGAGCTAATTTTTTTTTGACAAAAGCGTCGATGCATGTCCCATTTTAGAGAATTGTCTACAACAAGCCCTAAGAATTTTTTCAGATTTTACGACGTCAATAGTGGTGTTGTTAAAAATAAAACGACAGCAGCGAGTTTTTATACGACAAAGCTTTAGTTTTAGAAATGCTGAGACTCGAATCGCAACAAGTTTTAATGGTGATTAAGTCATTTGATATAATCCTATGAAGTGCCGTGACGTCCCAGCTGTCTGGGTGAAGCTATGTCGTCCACAAAAAAAGACATATTTTACTACTGATGTTTATGTTAGCAATGTCGTTAATAAAAAAGAAGAAACAAAAATAAAAGCCTAGTACTGAGCCTTGAGGTACTCCACATTCTAATGACTTGCTAGAAGACAACGTGGTATCCACCCTCACAAGTTGACTTCTGTTACTCATATACGACTTAAACCATTCAAGAGATGTTCCCCTGAACCCATAGTGCTGCAGTTTATTAATTAGATCTTGATTTACACAGTCGAACGCCTTAGAAAAAATCACAGAAAATTGTTGCTGTAGAATGATGGTTATTTAGACTGAGTAAATTTTTATTGGGTGGGAAAACATAGCGTCATTTGTGGAATTGTTGCTTATAAATCCAAATTGATGTTCAGTAAGTATTTTGTACATAAACAGAAAAGATACCAGCTTTCTTTTAACCAACCTTTCTTTCTATGATCTTAGATAGGATAGGTTGGAAGGAGTGCAATTTGGCGATAGTTAGAAGCTTGATTTTTGTCTTCTCCTTTATGCAGAGGAGTGATTATTGCCGTCTTAGGACATTTTTGGGAAAAATACCACTTTGGAATGACATGTTTATTAAAGTAGTTAGGTGATTCAGAGTGCTTTCTGGCAGATTCGAAAAACATTTTTAAAGTTGAAAACTGATATATTAAAAAAAACTTTTTACAAAAAAAATCCTTGACAGTTAGATGTGTCTGTCAATTTAATCTCCCCCAAAGTTGTTTATTTTATTTTACAAAGAAATAAGTTTGTACAATCGGAATACAATGTGGGAAATTAATATATGTCTTGAGAAATACCCCTCTTTGCATCGTTAGACGTGTTCTTTTAGTTGGCGTTCTAGTAACTTTTTAAAAAAAAAATATTTAAATTTAGATACCATTTAACTATGTTTTTACAAAGTAGCAAATGTACCGCTAAAGCTATATTTTTAAACAGATATAAGAGTAATCTTGAGAATTACACTCAAACGCATACTAATAGCCGTTTAGAGTTGTCGTAAAGTCTTTTATACCACTAAAAAGACCTCAACTGTTAAATGGTCATGAAATAAACTTAATTCAAGTACCTACTATTTGCATAAAACACTTTTGAAACATTGTTTAACTTTTTAACATCTCCTTTAAGCATTCTTAAACATCTAATTACTCTACTAATTGTGTGCTGTATTTCTAAATTATCTAAAACATAAATGTCTTAGTGCAGAAAATAAAATATATACTCGGGTGTTCATTTTCTTATTGAATGTACTTTGGTAAATTTTAAAAACAAACAGAATAAATCCAATATTCATGAAATAATTAGTAGATATCCTCAATAAATATGATAATATAATAACTATTTCAGTAATTTCTTTTATACGTGTTAAGTTTGATTAAAATCAAATTACTAGTGTATATCAATTTGAAATAGCCAACATAATATTAATCTAAAACAATATGTACACGTGATATTGCCTTGCGTGTTATCATTTCATTTCAATAAAAATGTTATATTTTCTCTCTGCAAATTTCAATTTGCATAAATTTCATTTGTTATTTCTTTTGTTTATCTTAATTTCGCAGTACATGATTGAAATTTCTTCTTTGTATGTGCTAGTAAAATTTAATTCATTTTTAAAAAAAAAAAAAATTGCTAAAAATACAGTGGCCTAAATTTAAATAAATATAAACGGTATCCATTTAAACTGTATTTTTATGAATAACTTACTTCATTTTTAACTTATACAATCCTGGTCACTTCATCCGCGTGGTTTGTATTTTAATGCATGCAACAGAGATAAATATTAAATATAAATGGCCGGTTGACAGACAGAGAGACAAATAAAAAGCGGCATACAGTGTTGCCGGTTTTTGCGTTTGTAGGAAAATATGTAGAAAAAACGATTTTAAACTTTCATGTATTACTGATTACCGATAGAAATACTTTTTCTTTCGAGCGAACAAGCAGATTTCCGATCAGGTTACGGAACAAATGACAATCTTCTAATAGTCAAGATAATTATCGATAAATGCATTGAGTATAATAGACTAGTGATGCTTGTCTTCGTAGATTTTGAGAAGGCCTTTGATTCGGTAGACCAGTGGAAGCTTCTGGAGACATTAAGTGAGAGTCGCATCGATCATTGATACTCCGGAATCATAAGACATCATAATATGATAATGCCAAGGCAAAACTAAACTATTCGTTGCTGTGCTAGAAAGTATGTTAAAAAATGATAAACTGGGATTCAACAGGAATTAACATCGATGGCAAATTGATAAATCATAATAATCATCTCAGTTTTGGTGATTGATATTGTTTTTAATAACAGACAACATAGAGGATGCACAGAATATGCTGGATATGCTAAATGATGCTTCGGAAAAAAGTCGGTTTTACCAATCCTATCAAAAACACAAATCGTAAAAAAAAATCCAAATAAAAAAAAAAAATTTCTAAAACATTTATAACATAATTTTTTACATCAATTCTACGAAGAATAGGTTTGTCGTGAGCGGTATTCGGTAAACTAAAGCATATACTGAGACCTGATCTTCCAATATATTTAAAAAGAAAGGTCTTTAACCAGTGTGTCTTCGCTGTCTTCACGTATGGAGCTAAAACACTCACTTTGATAAAAAAGAACATACATAGAATACAGGTCATGCAACGGAAAATGGAAAGATCCATGTTGGGAGTTACATTTAGAGATAAAATACCCAATCATACCATACGAAATCGAACAGGAGTTAAAGATGCAGTGATATCGGTCTTATATCTTAAATGGAATTGGGCAGGACATGTGGCTAGGATAACAGATGGACAATGGACAAAGAGACTTGTGGAATGGAAACCAAGAAACGAGGCCTATAGAAGCAGAGGACGACCTCCTAGTCGATGGACATATGATATTAAGAGAGTGGCTGGAAACTGGATTTAAGTGGCAACAAAAATAGAAAGAAATGACTAGAATTAAGGGAGAGTTTTGTTCAGTGGACGGAATAAGCTAAATGTTGATGATGATGATGATGATTTTCTGATTATTATATTACTACTGAATGAAAATAATATATCTAAGCTAAATAGCTAAATATAATATTACATAGCCAGAAAATGAGTAACTAATTGTGACAAATAAAGTTCCAATCCTAGATGCAACATTTTTCATAAACGACTACTTGTGCGGTTTGAAAATTTTAATGCAAAATCCGGCAATACCGCATAGAAGAAATGTATCGTAACTTTTATCCTTTTTTAATACATTTATTTTCCTTATTGTTATCTGTCTTACTCGTTAAAATTCAGACCACGCGGTTTCGATGGCGATCGGTATATTTTCATAAATGTTTAAAGTCAATATAAGTTCTGTAGCTGAATTAATATGGTTACCCATAATTTTTAAAAACTTGTGTTATACCAGTAAGGCTGGGGATACTTACAAAAACATACAGTTTAAAGTGGCATTGTGTACTTAAACTCAACATAAACAATTTCTATCATACCGTGCCTCGGTCTAGCCGTTACAATAGCTAACTCGTTAATAGTAAAACTAATATTTGCTTAGGGAATTGAAAGATGGGCAGTTTCCATTTAACGTGGGGTATTTTTATGGTTTATCCATTAGATCTGACTATACTGTGTTGTTAGAAGAGTTTTGTATATAGACCGTTTTTGTTCAAGAGAGTAATAGCAATAATCTGCGTTAACTTAAGAACTGGAAGGTTGACTCTAGAATAATTTTAGACTTCTATTGTTTCTATTTATTTTATCTTACATAAGGTTTTGGACAGATGTATCATTGACCGTAGCGTGTGTAGTGTCCAGTGAGATCATGTACTAGAATAAGGTATTTACCTGTGACTAACTTGGGCGTATTTAAGCTTAAGATTGTCTGGACAGTACAAAAACAATTAACGAGTAATAGAAAACAATTAAAGAGTACACAAAATGCTGGAAGTATAAGAAGAAGATCTGTTCAAAGAGCTATAAATAAGATTGAACGATAAAGAAATGTGTGCATTATGGAGAGTGGTAACCCTTTCGAGAGCATTAGAAACTAATAGTTTATAGAAGTTGATTTATTTATAACTACGATTAATATTATGCATATTATTAGATCGTACACTGATATCTCAAATTCACAGTAAAAAAGTTAAAATAGTAGATACTTTGAAATTGCTGACCTGATATTAATTATTTGAGTCAATTGGCGTGATTTTCCTTTATTCAATGTTAATTAGCGCTGATCAATATTATGGTGCTAAATATAATCAGATTAAATAAATTAATAAACCAGAGTCGGACTTCAAATTGTTTTAAATGACAGTTAAATAGTTTTGTTACTGTTAAGGTACTCAAACGTGCATCAAGTGTGGCATATCATTGTACTCAGGAGACCAAGTTTTTTCAAAACCTGATATAAAAAATGCAGGTCCGTATTTAAAAAAATTTTTTTTTTTTTTTTTTTTTATTTTATCAGCTAATTTTAAAAACTAAAATACCATCAGATAAACCTAATAAAGTGGCTATAAGAAAGTGCATTTAGTTTTTTGATTTTCTAAAAAGTAACGACAGGAAAAAAATAAAATTGAGCCAAAAAACTATTTTTTCCCCAAAACGCAATCCTTGAAATTTTAAACTTGTTTGATGGCATCTTGGTAAACATGCCAAGGAGCAGCTTTGCCCCAATTTAACCATCTTTGTATCTATTACGGTTTCCGAGCTACCAATACTCGTAGCCCGAATTTGTAGCACCCTGTGCGTTCACAATAATCACCATAACCGTCTTGTCATATTGAAAATAATCTCTCAAAAAAAGAAATGATAATTGAAAAAATTGCGAATTGTTGGAGGTTCATTTCGCCTTAAAAATTAACCAAGGCATGTATTGATATGTTCCAAAAACAAAATGCTTAGGGCTCAGGAGACATGGTTCTGACCGCAAAATAATATTTTAGGTGCACTTACACACGAAATTATTGCACAGGGTGTTAAGGATAAAGTTAAGGTAAAAAAAACAACCCCTCGATTAAAACTGTATAATATGCCAAACACTAAAGCATATAAAAAACTGAGTATACAAATTAAAGTTTGATATAATTATACAGTGTGTCCGTAAAGTAATGATAAATTCATTTAAAAAATTCAACCGTTTTTTGGAAAACGCCGGACACGTCAATGACTTTGAGGCGCTACTTTTAAACCATTCTAGCTGGTATACAGGGTGGCCCAAAAGAAAGATGTCACGTGACACTTCAATTTTTTAAATGGAATGCCCCGTATATTTTAATGAATATCGATAGAGCTCATCGAGACGAATTCAACGATATAGAGGTTAATAGGTCTATCTTGAACCGTTTGTTTACAAAAAAAAATAAAAAAACTTTACAGCTGTTGCAACGCTCAGCAATTATGATTTATTTTAATGACAGTGCTAAGAAATGGTGATAAGGTAATAACTTATTATTTAATAAAGTGTTCGAATTGAAATCCCTCTTGAGCTTGACAGAAACCTAAGCGGTTAATGAATTCCTCTTGAACCCTGCTTATAGTTTCTCGAGAAATGTTATCGCATTCTCTTCGAATCCTGTTTTTTAGTTCTCCGAGATTATCAGGTTTAGTTTTGAATACGACGTGTTCTTCAGGGTGACCCCAGAGTGAAAAAAATCAGTGTGAGGTCAGGTGTCCTTGGCGGCCATTCGATACTTCCTCGCCTTCCAATCCACTTCCCTGGAAAAACTTGATCTAGGAAACGTCTCACATAAACCGCGTAATGTGGCGGTGCGCCATCTTGTTGATACCACACATTTTCGTGTGACATTTCAGGATTATTTCTATTTGGAAATAATCCCCTTAGTGTAGGTATAAGATAAGTCTGCAGAAATTGAAGATACCTGATCCCAGTTAGAGTGTCGTCAAAAAAAATAAGGCCCAAAAATACGATTCTCTACAATGCCCGCCCAAACGTTGATTTTCTCAGGATATTGGGTGTGGCTTTCTCTCATCCACCTAGGGTTTTCGTTCGACCAATATCGTACGTTTTGGCGATTGATTTCTCCGTTTAAAGTAAATGTAGATTCATCTGAGAAGATTATACGTTTTACGAATATTGTATCATTATTGCACCTATCCATCAATATTTGGCAAAACTGCATTCTACGATCTGGATCATCTTCGGATAACTCCTGTACTAACTTCATTTTGTATGGGTGCCACCTCTCCAGTCTTAGCAAGCTGTGAACACAGCTTTTCGAAACATTATATTCTCGACCAACCTGACGGACACTATTATGTGGATTTTCTTCGAAAGATAAAAAATGTTCAGCCTTTTGGCTTCCTCACTGACAGAAGGGAATGTCCGTTTTTGGACAAATTATCAACAGAACCGGTTTCTCGGAATCTATTTTCTATTCTACTTACTGTTGATTGAGATATGTTCATTTCAGTATTATTTATTACGGAACAAACGCATACTTCTTTCTGTGTGCGTACTCGGTCCCCATATCCAATCATCATTAAAACTTCAATTCTTTGTGTAAGTGATAACGGCATTGTACTTCAAGGCAAAGGAATGTTTAATTGATAACAAAATGCTCTGACACTCAAGTGACAAGGCTAACAATAAGACTGGTGTTTACTTAGCGTGTGCCTACCTGCAGTTAGTCAAAAAAAATATTAAGATGTTTTTTGATAGTGTAAAGTTTTTTATTTTTTGTCAAGATAGACCTATTAACCCCTATATCGTTGAATTCGTCTCGATGAGCTCTATCGATATTCATCAATATATACGGGCATTCCATTTAAAATTGAAGTGTCACGTGATATCTTTTTTTGGGCCACCCTGTATAACAGCAAATTAGTTTAAAAGTAGCGCCACTAAAAATTAAGATTGACGTGTCCGAGCGTTTTTCCAAAAAAAAACGGTTGAATTTTAAAATGAATTTATCCGTTACTTTACGGACACATTGTATACAGCTTGCTAATTCATGAAAATAGGTGTAAACATAACAAAATATAATACTCTTTAAATTTGACCAAAAAATTCTCCGTTGCGTGTTCCGAGTAGATACATGAATATATAGCGATCAGCGGTCAGGCTTCCATTGATGTGGTTGATGCGTTTCATCCCTTCAAAATAAGCTTATATATGTTTTTATTTGAAAAAGAGATCTCCTGTAATAAATTAAAATTCCCAGTAAATTTATTCAAATAATTAAAATTTCAGTTATTTAATGTGTGTATCGGTCGAGCTTTATAGATAACGCCAAGAGATACGCTAAACGCAAAAATTAAAATATCTCGAAAGCGCGATGATGCAACTGTCCTCGTTACATCTTGAACGCATCCGAAGGCGAACAGAGGTTAGCGAACTTTCCGGCCACGATTACGTGTCCCGTTCACTGTTTTAGTCGATGGGTGATGCGGTTTCATAAACACATCTCGTTCGCGGTATAAAGTAAAAAATACAGTCGCGCGTCGCGATGAACGATTTGATAGTAGAGAATATGCGTTCTTCCCCTCCATTTGAAAAAAGTTTTCGTAATGCGGCCAATAATACTAGAAGAATAGATCTTAATTTTCAAATTTAAAAATCTGATATTTTTTTTTTTTTTTGATTTTATGGAAAACATTGCTCGATTATTTTTTTAACCCGTGTTACATTTTTTGTGTGTTTCGTTTTTGGAACTTCAAAACTAAAGACTTAAATAAAAAAAAAGAAAACCCATATTTGTATTGGTAAAATGTGAAATGCAAGTACTTATTACATACCCTTGTATTGACGCCACGCTACGCCGCACGGTGGGTCCGATTGAAGAATCGTTAGCCAAAAACCTTCAAAAGATATATGAATCAACCAAAAATATATAGAATTTAACAGTTTTTGCTTAATTGAATTTCTAGGTAGTCAATTCAAAATTTTAAATTATAGTTCACGTATATACCCAGCATAATTAGCTCATCAATATAATGTGAGAAAAAATACCCGGATGACAAAATTTTACACTTTTGCCTTGCAAGCCATTTCGAATATTGTTGTCTTGTGGCATGTCCGTGTGTTCGCCCGGTTCGTTTATCGTCTGCTTGATATTTTTTTTTTATCTCAAAAAAAAAAAAAACTTTGGATAAAAAAATAAATATTGTTTTTGATTCTAGTTTTGAAGAAGTAAAAAATACTATTTCATCAAATCTCACATGTCTCAAAATTAGTAGTCGGCACGTAATCAAGAAGGTATGGGCTAGATTTTTCAAGGTACCTATTACAGGCAAGCATCTAAAAATCAATTTCGGATAATGAGGGGATTCCAAAAATTTTAATAACCATTTTGGGGGAAGGGTGGTTTTGGGTGCCGGAATTTTTTTTTCTCCTTCTATTTTTGGATTGGAGCAACTAAAAAGATTTTAAATTTAAAAAAAAAAAAAAAAAAAAAGTTTAAAAAATAATTTGTTTAAATGCTTAAATTTTTAAATCGGTTCATTATTTTAGTACATATCATAGTTTGAATTTACGTGTGGATATTTTACCAAGTTAAGCCGCCATCTTGAAATTTTAAACTGTCATATTCAAACTAAAACGTAATATTTTTAAACATATTACCTTTACTTCAAATTCCATGTTGTCTCATTAAAAGATAAAAAGCAGTGGGGACAGAGTATTATCTAAGCCTCGATCTAAGCATTAATTTAGTTAAAACCCACAAAATTTGTAGATTTGAAGTGGGGTGGGACTGAAGGGTCTAGGACCCTTGGACCCCCTAACTATGTGCTTGATTACAGGCGATTCATGAGTATCAGATTTTATTAAAATCACACGAACTTAATCTAAATAAATCATAAAGACCTATAGTATCTATTACTCAAAGTACCAAGGACATACTTACATTTAAAAAAAATATTTTTACCGTTGCGCAAAGTTGCGCAAGATGGTAACAAATACATGAAGGGTTATGTCCAATCTTTCAAAAACATCAGCCAATAAATTGGGCAACTTTAGGCACTCAATAAAACTCAAGGTTAAATAGCATATTTTATTGTTTATTTTATACTAATTTATTAATTAATTTAGTATGTAAATAAATATTTAAAAAGTTTTTTTTTTTCAAAATATAGCAAGAAATAGTCAAGTAGTATTGTACTTTCTTATAAAAAATGCAAAAATTACTGTATTTAAAAATTAACCAAAGAAATTTTTTACTTATTATTCGGGAGCAATACGTAACTGAACGAAGTACGTTGAG
>NW_022146166.1:861607-875197 GCF_002938485.1 Sitophilus oryzae
TCAGTAGCGCTTCGTTCAGTTACGTATTGCTAAATTGAGTGCCTAAACGAATCAGATAGGTAACTCTTTTTACTTTCATGAAATAGAAAAGGAAAATAATAACAAATTGAGTTCTTCCTCTTCTTGCAAAAAATCAACACGAAATGTCATATTTGTCAAAAGTAAAATGTCATCAGGTTTTGACATATCTAAATATCAGACCAATATATACCAGTCTCTAATAGAACAGCATCAGAGCAAGATTTATGACGTCAAGCTAGTTAGATACTGGATTAATAAATATGTTTTTTTTTTTTTTTAATATAATTATTCCTCATGTTCCTGGTTTGTCCCAAAAATTATATAGTTTACATAAATATACATAATATAGATTAATAATACAATATAATATTGCCTATTCACAGTAATAAATACTTTGGCAAATAAACTATGAACCATACAAATGCAGCAAATGTTTTTACAATATACAAATAATGAATAAGTATAAGACAATGGGTAAAAATATATTTTAAATTTTGGGGTTTGAAAAACGATCTAATTTAACAAAACATTCAATATCTACTAATAGTGATGTATTGATGTATTGTTTATTAATGTTCAAAAGATTATATTTGCAAATAATACAATATTTATAAGAAAAAAGGCGTTAGCGATAGCTATAAAATGAAGAAAATATACGCTTTAAAAAAATTAATTAAAAAATATTCTAAAATTTTGATTTTCTTGGGATTTAGGTTTGGAAAATGCTGATTAAGTTTTCTTTGGTTTTTCATTATTTTTATTTGGTTTTAAATAAAACGTTTCAAAGCTAACATTATAACTTCCATCAGTGTTGTGTCATCTGAAAAAAATAGTGTCGAATATAATCCAAAAATACATATCAAATATTCACACCACACACCACATAATGTTTACTGCAATTAATAAACTAATATAAACTTGTCAAAAGATGACCACATATTTTTAAAATTATTATTATTCCTGACACTAAAACTATCTACATTGACTATGGTGTACGATTTCAGCCATATTGTAAAACATTTGCTGAATTAGTATGGTTCATAGTTTATTTGCTAATTATTTATTACTATAAATAGGTATATATAGGGAAATTGAAATAACTTCCGTTGCACATCATAATACAACCATCAGCAAACTCCATGAGACGACGCATGGTGTCATTGATGACGTGCAGCGAAAATTGTTCCCAATTTTCGTTTATATTGCTGTTATTAACTGTATTATGTATATTTCATGTAAACTATATAATTTTAAAATACAAACCAAAAATACAGCGAGGAATAATTATGTTTTTGTATTATTCTACAACATATTTATTAATCCGCAATATCTAACTGGCAATGACGTCATAAATCTTGCTCCGAGGCTGTTCTATAGAGACGGCATTGCGTCAGCATGGCTGCAAGTTGCTAACCTAATAAAATTAACACTAGAATAGCCCGCGGGAACTGTCAAATTCAAAGTTATTCGTTTCACAGACTATATCTAATAGTTGATATTATTAATTATATTAATAATGTACTGTATCAACCCTGTAAAAAAAACAACGCAAAGTTGGCTTACAAATGATGATCGATAACATACTGCTTTTTGAACAAAGTGTCACAATACGACATGGCCAGATCTATTGTTTTACATCACTTGACGTTTAAAGTCATAAACTACTTGTTAAAATCAAGACAAATATACGCTTTAAAACTAAATTTTAAATAACTTAAAAACGATTTATTTTAGATATAGGAACATGTATAGTCAAAAAGTAACGAATTGAAAAGCCATTTCACTAGTGAAATAAAAAAAAGTGGGTTGCCATTTGAAAAAAATGATTTATGATACTTTTTTATATTTATGATACAATTTCATGACAGCTGCAGCCAGTACTATATGACATTCAAACAATTTAATTTTTGAAATAGATAGCCACATGTCTTCTCTTTATGGCACAGTGGCTGTGGTAATCACTAAATTTGACGTTTAGACTATACACATATTTTTGACAGGCAGTTTTTTTCGTCCAAAAATTTTTAATATTTTTTTTTCTCAAAAACGGTTAATGTTAGGTATAGAGTGTTTGATATCAAAATTCATAAAGTTTTACAGAGAATTTAAGTATGTAATAAAAATGGGAGCACCTATTTGAAATAAAGAAAGTTGTGTCCGTCAGCTTCCCATTATTTCGGAAGTGCCGCCATATGAAAATATTTTTAATCGATAGATCTCGTTGTAAAACTGTGCAAAAAATCTCCGGTCTAGATATTGTGGTTCTCTAGAAACTTCTAATGCACGCTCAGCCTGGGACACCCTGTATACTATACCGGGTGTGTCTCAAAAGTGGCTCACCTCTAAAACAATTTTTATTTTTTCAGATAAAAAACGAGATTTGGTATGCTAGTGTATGACATAAAATAGGATTGATTGACGTATTCATTTGTTTTTCGTCACCTCCTGTTTCACCGGAAATGATTAAAATTTTTGATTTTTAAATTTCACCCTCGGTATATTTCTACTTTATTCGATAGAAAATGACATTCTGAATATAATTACATTTTATATGTCAACTTTTGACTTTTTGGCATATGATTTATTTCAAATTGTAACATGCGGTTCATAACGTCAACTTGACTCGTAATACCAAGTGTGTGGTAGCAAATTATTTGTAAAAAAATGCTTTTTCCAAATATTAGCATATTTGGAAAAAGCATTCCAAAGAGGGCCACGCTCGTTCCATTTGAAAAAATTGAGATATGATAAAAAATACGATTTGGGCATCTTTTAACTGCCCAGAACACGACACGAAAAACATTACGACGCGACGGTCAAAACTATTTTTCCAAGGCCCCTTGATTAAAAATTAGCGTTTTTAGCAAAACCAACCGGCACTCTAGATTAAAATTTAAAATACGATTTTTTTTAAGCCAAAATGTCAAAAGGTGACATTTTATTCGCTGATGAATAAAGTAAAAAAAATACCGAGGGTGCCATTTAAAAATCAAAAGTTGTAGTAATTTTCGGTGAAACAGGAAGTGACCAAAAACAATTGAATTCGTCAATCAATCCTAATTTATGTCATATATGAAGATACTAACATAGCAAATCTCGTTTTTTTATCTGAAAAAATAAAAAAGTTATAGGGGGTGAGTCACTTTCGAGACGGTATACCATTTAAAAATAATTTTTACTGAATATAAAAATAAATTACAACCAACCTTCTTCAGGCCAACTATAGCCGTATATATTATGTTACGGTTAAAGTCCGATGCCCGGTTAATGTCGACATTAACATGTTAATGTTTGGGTTAGGTTATGTTTTTGGTTGCTTTGTTGTGTGTTATTCTCGAGATTAACCGGGTAATGTCGACATTAACCGGATCATATACAGGGTGCTACAAATTCGAGGTACGAGCATGGTATCTTGGTAACCGTAATAGATACAAACACGGTTAAATTAGGGCAAAGTTGCGCTTTAGGATGTTCACCAAGATGCCATCAAAAAAGTTTGAAAAATTTCAAGGATTGCTGAGTTTTTTGGAAAAAACGGATTTTTTTGAAAATTAATTTTATTTTTTCCTGTCGTTACTTTTAAGAAAATCAAAATACTAATTACACATTCTCATAGCCACTTTATAAGGGCTATCTGATAGTATTTTTAGATTTTTAAATTAGCTGATAATTTGTGAGATACAGAAGCTAACTTAATTTTTTTAAATACGGACCTGCATTTTTTATTTCAGATCTTGAAAGGACTCGGTCTCCTGAGTACAACGATATGCCACACTTAATATTTTTTTTTTATTTCGAATATTTAAACACAATTTATTTAAACTAATTTCAAGTCCGGCTCGTTACAATATTGGTAAGCTTTCAAATTTAACAATGACGTGGGGTAAAACATTGAACATGGAAAATCAAATGCAATAAAATAATAAAAAATAATATACAATTGAATACATTAAATTTACTTCACGTCATTTGTAAAAGTGAAGTCAATAAATCTCAACATTTTTTACAGTAAAGAGTACAAACCACTTTCGAAAGTATAAGAAGAAAGTTCAAAGAGCTATGAATAAAATTGAACGAAAAATAAATTTGTGCAATAGTGAATATGGTAACCCTTTCGAACATGTAGAGCATTAGAAACTAGTTTGTAGAAGTTTTTTTTTTAAATTTATTTATAATAACTACGACGAATATTACGCATATTATTAGATCGCACACTGATATTTCAAATTCACAGTAAAAAAAGTTAAAAATAATATCTTTAAATTGCTGACCTGGATATAATTTATTTGAATCTTCCAATTGGCTCGATTTTCCTTATTCAATGTTAATTAGCGCTGATCAATATTGTTGCAATGAATATAATCAGATTAAATAGGTAATAAAAAAACAGAGTCGGGCTTGACATTATTTTAAATAATAATTAAATAGTTTTTTTGTTGTTAAGGCACATAAAACGCGCGCGATTTTCCTTATTCAATGTTAATTAGCGCTGATCAATATTGTGATGAATATAATCAGATTAAATGAGAATGTGCAATTAGTTGATTTTTTTTAAAGTAACGACAGGAAAAAATAAAATTGATTTTCCAAAAAATCCGTTTTTTCCAAAAAACTTGAAAATACCTCTACTTACCAAGTAGCTTGATAACATAAAAAGAAGTATAGTTTTAAACATAATTGAAGAAACTATGGTCATAATATTCTGTATACATTTACTGATACTTTATATACTAATAATAAGTATATAAATCTATTTTTGTTGTTAGGTGGTGAATAGGTGGGTCGTTATCTTATATCTTATCTTTATTAGTTATAAGATCTGATTCATATGATAATAATTCAATATAAAATAAAAGTAATGGAAAAACATATTCTTTTGGTGTGCAACCGCCTTATGTTTGTTAGTACAAAATACGAAGCGGTCAACAATGGTTGAAATACCCTATAATCGAAAATAAACGGCGTCCAGTTCGCTGAGAAATGACGATCGAAGACATTTCCCATATAAAATGACAGCGATCTTCATTTCATAGCCATCGCTGACGCCGTTTTTATTTTCAAACATTCTGTAGTTGCCAATACCAATGCCAATACTGAGAGGATCTTAGGATTAGCTATTAATACTGATGCTAAAACAAATTATATGTATATCTTTACCTTCTTAAAAATTTACAAGTACTAACTTTGTTATTTGTCAAACTGACATATTTTTCAATTAAAAAAAATAGTACATATACCGGGTGCGTCTAAAAAGTGGCTCACCCCTATAACTTTTTTATTTTTTTAGTTAAAATAACGAGATTTGGTATGCTAGTATATGACACAAATCAGGATTGTTTGGCGTATTCAATTTTTTTCGGTCATTGAATGACTACAACATTTGATTTTTAAATGGCACCCCCGCTATTTTTTTTACTTTATTCGATAGAAAATGTCACTCTGAATAGAATGACATATCATACGTCAACTTTTGACATTTTCGTATATGGTTTATTTGAAATTATAACTTGCGGTTCGTAACGAAAATTTGACTTGAAATACTTGTGAATCAAATTATTCGTAAAAAAATGCTTTTTCCAAATATGCTAATGAGCCACCCTCGTTCCATTTGAAAAAATTGAGATATGATTAAAAATACGATTTGAGCATTTTCTAACTGGCCAGAACAAGACACTAAAAACATTAGACGATCAAATCTATTTTTCCAAGGCTCCTTGATGAAGAATTAGTGTTTTTAACATGACCAATGGCCATGGCACTCTAGATTGAATTTTTAAATACAATTTTTTATTAAGCGACAATGTCAAAAGTTGACGTATGATACGTCATTCTATTCAAAATGTCATTTTCTATCGAATAAAGTAAAAAAATACGGAGGGTGCCATTTAAAAATCAAAAGTTGTAGTCATTTCCGGTGAAACAGAAAGTGACCAAAAACAATTGAATGCGTCAATCAATCCTAATTTATGTCATATGCTAACATACCAAATCTCGTTTTTTTATCTGAAAAAATAAAAAGTTATAGGGGTGAGCCACTTTTGAGACGCACCCTTTATTGTTTTATTAGGAGTAAAAATGATACTTTTTGTGGCCAGGCTGTGCGTTTGACATTACAGGCGAGGCACAAACCTCAGTCATTTTTACTCCGAATAGAACATGCTTTTTTTCAAATGTCACAAATAATTTTTTAAACAATTTTAAATGTTCCAAATAATATAAAAAGATTTAAAAGTAATACTTTGTATGTAATTATATATCGAGAAACTATGGTTACGCTCGTTGAATTTGACACTTTATGTCAGTTGAATAATATATTTTCGTACTTTTGTGCTTAGGCGTAAAAGTGCTTTACTTTTAGGCCTAGGCGTTAAAATTACTTTTTTATATTGTCAATCACGTCGCAAAAATTAATACTTTTGTGACGTTTGAAAAAAATAGTATATTGTTTTATTAGGAGTAAAAATGACTTTTTGTATCGAGGCTGTAAGTTTGATTTTGCGAGGAACAAAAAGTCATTTTTACTTCGAATAGAACATGCTATCTTTTTTAAACGCCACAAATAACTTTTTAAACAATTTCAAACGTTGCAAATTATATAAAAATATTTAAAATTAATACCTTCTAAGCCTAGATCATATACAGGTTGTTAATTTGTTCATTACTCGCGGCAAGATCTTTACGGTTGAAATATGGCAACCTCGGCCCGCTCGTCGATAGACGACGCAACGGCAGAAAAATCAATAATGCATGCGTTCTCAATAGGCAGTGTTGTCATTCTGCTCCCCTATAAGTAACTATCGAGTTAACAACCTGTATACTTACGTGGATAAGTAAATCACTATGGAAAATGGAAACTGTCGCAAACATATCAACGACTTCCATTTATCTTCTTTTTTGTTGCACACGCGATGCTTCTACTCTATCAATCCTTGTCGAGGACTTCTCGTCCACGCCACTTATCGCCAAATTTGAACATTATTTTTAAAAATTTAATTTATAAAATAAATTTTCAGTGGAATTCCGTTCGTCGAGCGGCGAGGTTCGAGCGTTGCGTCCCAGCACAGAGACGGATTGACAAAAAATGAGTGCCTCACTGTGTGCTGCTATTAATGGTAGTAATAATTCAAAAAATTGTTCTTTGAGATTTTTTAGATTTCCATCGGATGTAAATCGGCAAGCTGATAGAATTATCAATAAACATTTAATTATATTTGTTTATTTTAGAAGCTGAGATATTATGTAATTAATTAAATGTTATTATTTTTTTTAGCATGTGGGCAAATCTTGGAAATAGTTTTTTAGATATACAGGTTGTCTCAAATATGCGCATTAAAATATTCTTTGGTCAGGGGATTTGCCATAAAATTTTCATTCCAATAATAATTTACGAGATAATTTATATAGATTGGTTTTTGAAACAATTTTAGAGTAAATATTTTGTACATCTAAAGTCTCCGCAAATTATTCATATTTTTTAAATGAAATAATTTTATAATAGCATAATCTATTATAAATTTAGTGGACTGTATTTTTTTGTTTTTTTATTAATTTTATTTATTTTTTATTATAAGTGATCGTAATATAACAATATTCAAAATATTATAGACAAAATATTGAGTTTATATTTGAGGGAAGAAAAGAGCTACATCTAGCTTTAAACCACCGTAAATATACCGGGTGGCCCATTATTGCGAGGTAGTCCAATATCGTCGTTCTTGTCGAAGATGTGAAAAAAGTTTTATTCATATGTTTCAAAGTTTATAAAGGGTCGTATCCTAAAATATTTTGTTATATACAGGGTGTCACAAAAAAGTTATGGTAAAGTTAATTTTATTTTTTTAATTATTTTACATCATTCTATATATATTATTCTATATATTACCATTATATATTACTCTATATAGGGTATTTTTTTATGGCGATGCGATGGCGTCACCAAAATCGGAATATTTAAAATTGTATATCTCAATTTTTTTAAATGCAACATTCTGTATATTATTTTTCGGTCAGATGCAGAATTAAAAAGTGAATATTTTTTTATTTAAAGTGTTTCTCTAAATTTTTAACGGTTTCGCAGATATTCGCAGTATATTACATATAGCTTTTTCAACAGTAAATTTTTATCAAAGCCACCTAATATGATTTTTGTCTGATATTTTATCGTTGAAAATCCCATATGTAATGAAATACAGAAAATATTTGCAAAACGCCT
Organism: Sitophilus oryzae; assembly: GCF_002938485.1. Classification (NCBI taxonomy): domain Eukaryota; kingdom Metazoa; phylum Arthropoda; class Insecta; order Coleoptera; family Curculionidae; genus Sitophilus; species Sitophilus oryzae. The sequence continues at coordinate 869,841 of NW_022146166.1, forward strand.
AAAAATTTGAAGAACATTTTAAATACAAAAAATGTTCACTTTTTAATTCTACATCTGAAAGAAAAATAATATACTAGGTGTTGCATTAAAAAAAATGAGATACAACATTTTAAATATTACGATTTCGGTGACGCCATAAAAAATACCCTGTATACGATAAAGTAAATTTTTCTACACGAATTTATTCTGGTGTCCTTGACATGTTTAAGAAAAAATAGCTAAGTATTAATAAAGTTATATTCACTCTAGTTTTTTGCCACTTTTCATATAATATAATGTTTTTAACCAAATTTTTAGTAAATAAGAAATAGAATGGCAACACCGCAGTGTGCTTTAAATAGAATCCAGTTATCTACAGAAAATTTTTTAAACTTGTTTTAAATCAAAAAAAAATTGTAGAAAATCTCTGAAATAGATAATAATATAAAAATATGTCATTATATATATTTTCCGCATTTCTGCCCATCGGAAGATTTTCAGATACACAAGAATTGTTACCTACACGAAATATGAAAACATTCTGTTTTCAAGCAAGTTTTTACTCGATGATCAATTTATTTTATTTTATTTTATTGGGACTCATATTTTTTCTAAATACATATCTGTGAAACTACGGCGAGTGCCACGACTATACTTTGCCTAGTTAATAGACCACAACTATACAGCTACGTCAGTGGTCACGGGAGGCGAGAACAAGGTCATATAAAGTGGCAGAAAAAGAACAAAGGATTTGACAAGGAGTAAATCTACTAGTTTCCTTATACTATGTTAGAACTTCCACGCACCAAACACTTTCTAGACATTTTTACGAGTATTTAGAAAGTCACGAAAAAAAAACTAGAAATATAATTGCACACACTTAAAATCAACTTCTCAGTGAACACACTTGCATCCTTGGTTATATAAAAGCGGTCGAAAAAAGAGTAATTAATATAATTTTTAAATTAAAAAACGTAAAAGACAAGCGTCGTTACACAATGGAAAAAATAAAATTATGACCAATTATGACCAAAGATAACTGGGAATGCGCAAAGTAAGGTCCTCGAGAAAGACAAACCTATTGAACGTTTCATAGGTGCAATAAAGAAGGTTTGAAAATGGCATGTCGTAATGTTGGAGACATATTTTTTAATGCTAAACTTATGGCGTTGATTTATCCATAGGATTATAAGTCTTTTATCTATGATAATATATTTTCGTACTTTTGGCGTAAAAGTGCTTTACTTTTATGCATACTTTTATGCCTAGGCGTTAAAATGACTTTTTTATATTGTCAATCACGTCGCAAAAATTAATACTTTTGTAACGTTTGAAAAAAAAACTATATTTTTTAAAACACTTATTTAATAATTGAATTAGAAAATATTCAGGTTAAATCCATTTATTCCAAAGATGATTTTGTAGCTGCCTTAGCAACAATGCTTTTCACAAGGCAGCTCGCAGTTGAAAATACGCTAGCAGCCCTATGAAAAGCCCTATTGCAACAGGTCCATTAGGTATAGTTCATTCAGTAGCGGCTCGTGTGGTCTGAACGATGGTGCAGGGTACACATTTTACAAGAAAAAAATATCTGCAATTTTTTGTGGGTATTATATACAAGGTGATTCCCGACCATGATACGTTAGACGTTTATGATGGAGAACCGGCAATGGATTTTTTTTAAATTTGGATTTTTGCATAAAGGCAATCTGTCTAAATTATTTCCCGCATTACAGCACAGTTTAAAGAATATAAAATATGAATGAGTAATAAAATTCACATATATTTTATATTCTTTAAACTGTGATTACAGTGTTACCTTTGGTATTACCGCGTTCATACTAAAAGTAGTAGCATCTTTGTTATTTTAAATGGAAAACCTGTGTCTGATAATTTTTCTATTATACAATACAGGGTCCGGCAAAAGTGCGTCGGGCATCCGTAGCTCCTAGAATAAAAAAACTTGGGAATTTTGTTTAAGTACATACCTAAAGTATGTACTAGGATGTATTTCAGGAAAATATTTTAACTTCTGTCGGGTGTTCCAACTCAAAAAAATTGGATCGGGATGATTTTTTTAAAAAATAGAACACCCTGTATATTATTGTATGCTTGCTTCCTTTTTGATCGCTTTGCATAATCCTAAGATATGAGTAAATACATTTCGATAGTTTCAGAGATGTTCATAAATAAAATAAAAAATATATGTTTTTCAGCCTTTCTTAAAAAAATATATTTAAAATGCAAGAACTTTCATGAAATCAAAACTATATGAGGTATTTACTTTAGATGGTATGTACTTACTGTGCTATAAATATGATAATCGTAAATCATACAGGATGTTCAAATTCTACGCCAAACAGAAAAAAATATTTTTTTTTGTTGTAGATTTTCTTAAATAACTGAAGATCTGTTAGGGGTATCGTAAAACGGTTTGTGTTAGTGGATTCTTCGTAAAATTAACTATAAAAAATATTTTAGTTGCAGTCTGAGTTAAGTCCCCGACTGATTTTTTTTTAAAAAAATTGATTGATACTTGAAAAAAAAAGAACTTACCAATTAGGAACATATACAGCGATTATAAAACTAAATAGTTATATTAACGAAAAACATGATTTGTTTTTGTAAGAGCCTGGATATTTTAGAAATCTTTTAGATAAATATTTTTTGTACATTGAATGTTTCTTGTGGTTGAATGACAATAGCTATAATCACAGATCCCAGCTGCAACCAGTAAAAGGAAGTGTGGCTTTCAAGATAAACAAAACTTTTTTTTATCAAAATAGTCCTTTGCATATACAACGATAACGAGAAATTAACATTAAATGAAAATAAAAAAATTTATCAAGTCTTAAATTCTAATATTTTTAATTATATTTCCAAACATTAGAGCAACAAAAAATACCCTTAATGTTTCAAATTTGACTTTCGTAGTACATTATTTTATGATTAGTCAAAAATTAATAATCATATAATTAAACAACCATCTTCTTGACAGTTCGTGCATTAATATACAAGGTGTTCAAAAAATACACGTACAAATTTCAGAAGGTGGTTCCTTCGAAATACATAGTTTTAAAGATACAGAATGTTAAAAATTTTAAGAAACATCTTAATACGCCACATACATCCGGATTTAAGTATACAAGGTCGGTCATAAAGTCCTGGCACATCAAAGTTTAATTTTTTTAAATGGAACCTGTTATATATTATTGCATATTTCAATAATTCCTTCAATTTTAATTAATTAAATATTTAAAAAAAACATGTGCGCAACCTCTGCGCAACTGATTTTTTTTCTTTTAATATCAAAATTGTGTAGGCAATTTAATGCTAATTAAAAGTTATCTCTTGATATTTTATTGAATTCGTCCTCCTTGATGAGATAAACGCAATTTTATTAATCTCAATTAATAAAGTTAAAATAAAAATAAAATTAATAAATTATATATTTTACCTAATTTATTATTATTAATATTATGACTATTAGTTATTACTATTAGTCCAACCTACAGCAATTTCAAATAAAAAAATAAAATTTAATCAAATAAAAAAATAATGGTATTTACAAAAAACCTAATTTTAAAAAGTTTTAACATCCTGTAACTCTAAAACTATGCATTTCCATAGCCATGTTTATAGGAACTTTTTTTCATTATTTTTGATGAGGAATCAATGAGTACTTATTTAAAACTTTCGCAACTTAATGATATTACATTTTTTTAAAGTTTACTATTAGGCTTGGATCAAGGCAAATCAATAAAATTGCGTCTATTTCATCAAGGAGGCCGAAATCGACAAAATATTAAGAGACAACTTTTATTCGGCATTAAATTGCTTACACTATTTCGCTAACGAGAGAAAAATAAGTCAGTGGCGTACATGCTTTCTTTAGAAAAATATTCCAGTGATAGCTCATATTATGCACGTCACTGGTGAATATGTCGACACTTTTTTAGCTTTAAAATATGTCGCATTTATAGTAATTTTTACTCTCAAAATTTCATTCGAAACGCTCAAAGTACTTGGAGTAAAATGATAATAAATCGAAAAAATATTAAGACTTTAACACCCTGTAGCTCCGAAACAAAGCAGAATCGGATCTATGTATGTTGATATAAAAAATAAATCTTATTTTTATGTTTGGTGGTTCTCAAAATTTTAGCAAAAAATCATTTTTTCTTTGAAATTTTCAAAGTAAAATAAATCCGTTATTTTGGACTTATTTGAAAAACGATAAAGGGAAAATATGTTTCTTTTATCGAGATCCAGATTTACCACCTCTTAAAATACTTGCACTTATTTCTGGGACACCCTGTATAAGAGGTTCCATTTAAAAAAAAAAACTTTATGACCGACCTTGTATACTTAAATTTATTACTCGCTAATCGACACTAATTTAAGAACCGTACAACTTTTATATTTAACTTTTTGTGGTACCTCGTATATTTTAACTAATAATCAACCGTTTCCGTACATATCAGCGACCCTGTATAGTTTTTTTTGTTTAATTATATTAAATACCATTTTTTTCAATTTACTGTGGCCTATTCCCCATAAATAATTCAAACCTCTTTTAAATGAGGCAATTATTATACAGGGTCTTTCACCTTTTTTTCTCACCATTTGGATCTCGGAAACGGTAATAAATACAGAGTGGCTCAAATTGGGGTAAAGCTGCGCGTCAATGATCATAAATGCACATCATTACGTTAGAGGAGGCATAAGCATTTTAAAAAAGGAAATAAACAAACCTTAATTTTTTCATTATAGTTTAAATGTTTTTACACCCTGTATAGCTTCTTTCGCTTTGCTGTAGATTCCCTAGCAACAATGCCCTTCACAAGGCAGCTCGCAGTTTTAAATGCACGCCAGCAGCCCTATGAAAAGCCCTATTGCAACAGGTTCGTTTAAAGCTGTCTTCACCAGCAGCGTACATAGTACAGCTTCATGTACAGGGTGGATCAAATTGGACTTACTTTAAATGGAAACGCCCTTTCTATAGGAGATAGACGAAAACTAATATCAGTGTCCTGGAGCTAGACGAAAACTAATATCGGTGTCTGGAGCTCGTTTTTATCAGAAACATGATGGTGGAAACCGCACATCGAGATCTATTTACCGTTTCTGAATTACAGGGTGTTTTTTTTTTAAAATGTGCATTTTGACAAATCTTGTGGCACTATGGAATGTTGTATTTTTGGCTTTCCTTTTTACGTAAATTTAATGCTTTAGAATTATATTTTCAAAATAATAATTTAATAGTTATCAACAGAAAAATTGATTTTTTATTCAGGACCTTAATTATGTTTTAATTAACTGAAAGGAACTTTTAAATTACCTTTCAAAATATAGCACAACCAATGCATTAACTACCA